>NW_004524663.1:8172813-8198865 GCF_000260255.1 Octodon degus | reverse complement strand
AAGTAAAAACAGAACAAAATTCTAAGTGAAGTGATTGGTTTTAGTAGCTATCACCTGAGTTCTCTACAACTCCATTTTAAAAAGATTCTGATCCTAACATTTTTGTCTGCAGCAATAAGAAACAGTTTTGAGCTGTAGACAAGGGGAGACAATATGAGAAATGAAGTGTCACTACTGCAATCATCTGTAGTCATCTTGTACTTCATAAAGGTTAATTTCTAATTACAAACTGACAATAAATTTAATAGTTAAAAAATCACTATTAGAGTTAATGTTTCAAAGTAAGCAAATGCTGGGTTGGTGGTAAAGATGAGAGAATCCCCTCCAAGCCTCCCACCAGGCGATGTGACAGTAATTTCTGCCAGGAAACCGAAAGTCACCTGAAGATGGCCTTTTGGCTCAGGTCAGCCCAGAACAGTTTCTGAGCAGCAATATCAACATCAAGAGCCACAGTGTTTCGAAGCTGCTCAACTAGTTGGATGTATTCTTTCCTCTCTAAACCAATCTTCCGGATGTCTCTTCGGTTAGTAAAGATCAAACTTGGTTCTTTTCCTGCAAAGCAAGAGTTAAGTGGACTCAGCTTTCCTACAAGAAGGCAAAGCTCTTCTAAGTCATCGCCTCCCAACAGGGAGCACTAACAAAGCAAAGTGGCCACTGAAACTTCTAGCACCCAGGCTGGAGTTGCTGCCCGTGCACCTCAAAAGTGTTTCCCACACTCTAGGAAGGCAGTCCTGGTGATACACTGTTCAACACTATGGCAGCTGATGAACAAATGACTTATACGGATGGTACTCAGTTTCAGAAGAAGAAAGTAAGCAAATCTAAATGTTCATGTTATCATATACAAAAGGAGTGACCATGGCAGGTACGTGGGAAGATAACTTGCTATTTAACCTACCCTATTGCACTAGGAGCTTAGTAGTGTTGCTCTCAAGTGCTATTTCATTTCATGTCTAGCTTGATTGCTGCCATCGCTGGCTGTACCTTTTAGGAGCACTTACTCATAAAGGTACCAGAGCAACATCATCCCAAATCCATTTACCTACTGCCTTGCACACGCCAGTGGCAAGATCCATTTGATAGCCACGACTACATTCACACTTGTAACCGCCTTTTAGGTTGATACAAATTTGACTGCAGATTCCCGGATTTTGGCATTCGTCAATATCTAGGAGGGAAATTAGAATTAGTCTTGCTGTTTCTATACCTTACTAGACATATACTACCCTTTCCTGTTGCCTCTGGGGGCCAGTTTATCTGCTTCAACTCACCTCCACAGGTTTTCTTATCTATCAGTTCAAACCCGGCTGCACAGTCGCACTCGTAGCCTATAACTAGGTCTTTGCAGATGTGGGAACATCCACCGTTATTTATCAAGCACTCATTGACATCTGGAATAGAAATATAGCCCAGTCACTTGACAACTTATTCTCAAATGATATTTGTCTTGTTACATTTAAAATCTAGGTTATTTGTGCTATCTTATCTAGATGGCTTGGTTAAACTCATGATTTTTCTAAGAACTAATCATTTCTTTTATATTCTTGCTGTCTACCCTGAGAGATGTATATTAAATCTCATAACTTTGGCACATGGCCAATGAATTAAGCAGTATTTAGCTACATATCACTACTGTGAATCAATTACCTGTTAGGAGATTAAATGGTGAACTAGCTTGTGACCACTAGAATTACAAATCACAACATTCTGCTCTCAAGCCTAGCAATTAAATTTTAGTCCATTCAGAGTGAAACCATGAATACCCAGGGTGTGAGCAGCATAAGGCATGGTGGGCTGAAGTATGCTTCCCAGCTCTGGTCCCAAATGATGCTTCACTTACGACACTCTTTCAGGGGCTCATCACTCCAGTCCCTGCAGTCCTGCTCCTGGTTACATACTTTGAGGATATCTATGCACTCGCCACTTCTGCACTTGAATTTTCCAGGGCCCAAGCACTGGTTGGCTACAAGAAGAAACACAGATGCATGTTTCCACTGGTGGACAGGACCCAGCAACCCTGAACCTCCCCAACATGCACAACCCTTACCATTTTTGCAGTTGACTTCATCAGAGCCATCCACACAGTCCCGGATGCCGTTACACTGCCTGCTGCCGTGGATGCAGCTACCATCCTCACATTCGAACTGGTCAGGTCGGCAGGTCCGAGAGGCTATGGAGGAAGGGAACAGCATGGAGTGGAACCAGCCCCGCTGTCCCCAGAGCACACAGGGGAGAGAACAGCACCCACCACGCTGCCAAAAAAGTGACTTACGACAGTTAACCTCATCGCTGCCATCCTTGCAGTCGGGATCCCCGTCACACCGCCACTTTTTGTGGATGCACTCGCCAGAGCCGCACTGGATCTCGCTGGCTGGACACTTGGTGTGCGTCACGGGCTGGCGGCCACACTGCTCCAGGGACTCGTCAGATTGGTCCGAGCAATCCGCGTCATCGTCGCACACCCAGCTGAGGGGGATGCACGAGGAGGTGCTGCACTGGAACTCGTGGGCACCGCAGGTCGGGGGCGCACAGTCCAGCTCGTCGCTGCCGTCGTTGCAGTCATCCTGGCCATTACACACGAAGTTTCTGGAGATGCAGCGACCGCCAAAGCACGTGAACTCATCAGGGCTGCACGTTATGTTGCCTGTCGGAGAGAAGACGCCCGTGGGCAGGGCATCAGCATTAGCTTTTCACGAGGCCTCCGCACCCAAATCCAATGTATTGACCTTTGATCATTCATTTTAGCTTCCTAACTTAACAGGAATGGTGGAGGTATGTCAAGAATAAGTTCCAGAAGTAGGAAAACAGGCTCACTATATAAAAAAAGCAAGCATACTATGAATAAGAAAACAGAAATAACAGACCAAGAAAATAGCTGAAGATTATAAATTAATATGAGACAAGAATCACAATTGACTCCTAAAGAGACAGTGATCAATAATTTAAGAGTTAGAAATAATTTCAATTTAGAGGGCAGAGACTGTGTTATGCCTAAATCACCATTCTGCATGCCAGGCCAAGCTGTCACTAGCTAAAACTATCCAGGCAGAGTGGCTGTACGACACAGTAACCATTAACGTGCTATAACCAAAAACGAGTAAACTGTATAGCACAAAACATAGTTCCTTCTTTTATCCCTTAAATGAGGACCAGGAATAACAAGTCTTAAACACTGCCACTGCTAGAATCACAGTCTTGTAATCAGGTCTGAAGATAATAAGCTAGTCATATTAGCTGATTTCTACTTTAACTTCAATTTCTGACAGATATAAAGAGCATGATGTGACGGTAATTGGAATGGAGACCACGACTCTCTTGGGAAGCAAAGTCTAGATTTATGAGGGAAATACTTGGCAGCTGCTGCGCTTACCAACACATACAGCACAATTCTACGATTGAATGCTGAAACTCATTGGACTAGGTGCAGTGGTATTGACCTCAAGAAATGAGTTCAAAATGCAAGACTGGTGTTCTAATTGCAAGGGCCCTAAACTCCCTCGCAGTACTGCATTTATCGGGTGCCACATTCATTAGGTCTATGTTGAGAGGCCCTGTAAAAAGGGTGATAGCTTGAAAGAACACTCAGGGCAATATTTATTCAACCTAGAGATTTTCCCAGAGCCTCCCCTTTAACGCATAACATTTTCTTTCATATTTTCCAAGAAGAGAAACATGAAAGAGTAGGAAGCAGAGTTTGCTTTCAGAGATAGGAAGTGTATCAGGAGACAAAGGTTGGGTAGGCTTTTCTTTAGGCACTTGCTTGCAACCTGTTAATTCATGTTTCCCTGCCAGTTTAACTTTTGGAAAGATTAAACTAGCTTGGGGATAAGACATGCCTATATAGCCCTCAAGTGACTTAGTCCATTCCAGTAAGTCAATCTAGTTAAGACCCATGGATGTGTTTGCTGAGCCTGTTGGCCTTCTAGCTTTATTGAGCCAAAGTGAGCCATCAATTAGTGTCATAACATATATGAAAGCCATATAACTGCTGCTTCACTGAGCTAGTGCTAAATCTAATTACTCTGAAGGACTTACCTTCTGATTTCTATTTGTCTCAAAAAAATTGCCAAGCAATGGCCAATGGCTATGAGAACATTTTTTAGAGTTTTAGGGCAGTTATGAAGGAGAAATATTGAGCAGATAGTGAAGTCACTGAAAAGCGAGTCAATGTCACTGCATCTTCATGCTTAAAATAGGCTCCCTTGCCCACCCTTCTTGGAGGAAAGGGGTCTTTGGGATATGCCACTCCACACTGATCTTCTTACCACAGTGTTCTTCATCTTCTCCACTGTCACAATCACTTTCACCATCACATCTCCAGGACACTGGGATACACTGAGTGGAACGGGCACCACAGCTGATTTCATTTATGCGGCATGTTCTCATATCTGTTGATGATATACAGTCTCAAAAGAGCCTCAGAACTGATCAATGCAAAGCTGCTGCTTTTGGGAGTGTAACACCTGGAACTCCACAGCCTGGCATACTGGGCGGATCATCTAGCTGAAGCCTGGACAGACTTGTCCAGCTTTGGTCTTTAGAAGCCAGGCCAACCAGTGCCACCAGGCAGTGTACCTAAAAGCCTTACCCATGTCACTCCTCTGGATTCCATGGTGTGCTTGCTTCTGGCTTTTCTTTTACTTGGCACAGTTAAGTTGATTGGCTGGTGTGTGCCTAGACTACCATGTATATGTTTGCTACAGTGTGGGCACACCGGACACTGATCTTCAACTCTGACTTCACTGAAGATTGGAAGGGCTAACACCTATGAGATGTTCCATTGCCCTGATTTCTAAAGGCCTCCTTTGCAACTTTCTTTAGATTATTATCTTGAAAGCAGGAATATGTCCTAATTCTTATCTTTCCCAGGTCATCCTTCTCTAAAACTTGTGGCTGGATCTTTAAAACAAACCTGTCTTGAATTTATAGCTCTTTAAATAACCTGCTTTAATTCATATGATAATTATTCCTCTTGTTTTTTACTTAGAAAATTGAAAGTTTCTGCTTGATTTTCTCCTATAATCACATTCTAATTTTAAACTCTACTCACATCAGCCCTTTATTCTGCATCAGGCAGCCTATATTGGCTTACAAGGAGTTCTAAGACCTTCTTCCCCTGGGCTTTCAAATGAGTCCAATTGATATGATGCAAAACCATGATCTTCTGTGATCTCACACACTCTGCCCTGCATATCCGCCTACAGACAGAAACACACATTCGCAAACCTATGAAGTTCCTCCTCATTTAAGAACAGGCTATTAGCTCCCTGCTTCAGCAACTTTAAGTTACATGTTTGTTAAAAACCACCAAATCACCCAATTACTAGTCACCTTACCTCTTTAGCAATAGCTCTTTTTTCCCCCTAATACGGAAAGCTGTGTATCTAAAAGCTCACACTTAGCCCACGGGGATCCTTCACGTCTTGACTTAGCTTTCAGGACTACAGTACCATCTGCTCAGTTGTTGTTATCAAACATTTGAAATCTATGCACCTAGTCAAGGAGTTCTGAATCAAATCTACTGGCTTCAGCCTTAAGTACTGAATAGTGAAGCTACCCAAGAGAATGTCAGTCTTTCTAGAAGAGGGAGAATATTCTTTAGAGCAAATTGATCACCCGTTAACAACTAGACTGACCTTGGAGTCAGTTGGCCTAAACTTTAAGGCAAGCAAAGGAAAATGAGTCACAAGTAGCCGACTAAGCATTACTTTAGAACCACGAGACACAGACAGCTTGGGAAAGTTCAAGGCCAAAGCAAGTCACACTCACGGCACTGCTCCGCGCTCTCATCAGAGCCGTCTTCACAGTCGGGGTCCCCATCACACTGCCACCGGTTCGGAACACACTGGCCATTGTTGCACACGAAGTCAGACTCAGCGCATGTCTTCTTTACTAGAAAAGATTATTTTCAGGGTTAAAATTCAGGTCACTTACCCACGACCCTTGCCATCACTACTGGGGCTCATGATATGTTTTGGAATGGCTATCTATGAAAATAAAGCCCAGTTAATTGACACCCAACTACCAACATCTAGAGGAATTAGAAAACCCTCCTGTGCCCCAGAAGAAGGATTCACTGAAGAGACACAGAGGATACTGAAATCAAGGAAAGATGAAAGCCCACTATCTCACCATGTAACAGCACCATAAAAGGAACTTTCTTCCTGTTTATAATAGAGAGATTTTGTAGCACTTAAATCCCTTTATCCATTTTGTCAAATAATTCACATGCTTCATAAATGTCACAGTAAAGTATCTGAGACTAGGTGACTTATGAAAGGAAGAAATTTATTTTGGCTTTTGGCTCCGGAGGCTGGCAAGTGTAAGAACATGGCTCTGGCAACTACTCAGCTTCCCGGGAGCATACACTTCTATGCCATGACATGACAGAAAAACAGAGGTACCAAGTGCATACATGTGGAAGGGAAAAAACACAAGAGTAAATCTTTCTTTATACCAATCCACTTTCTCAGTAAATAGCTAAACTTCCAAAGAGAAAAGCAGCAGCCTTTCTTTCTGAACTATTCACTTCTTTAATGCCCCACTCTTTCCTCCATTACATGGGGAATCAAATTTTAACATTAGTTTCAGAGGAGACAAATCATAGCAATAAATCTAATAGCTAAACGTTCTATCCAGAGACTGGATCATAGAGCAACTGTTTGCTATGGACTGAATGTGTGTCCTCTGAAAGGCATATGTTGAAATAGTATTACAAGGAAGGATCTTTGGCAAGTGATTAGGTCATGTGTTTGGAAACCTTACACATGAGATTAGTGCCTTTGTGAAAAGAAACACAGGAGCTTGCTTTTTCTCTCCCTGTTCTCCACCATAGGAGGATATAATGATTTTTGCCACTTGCAAATCAGAGAGATCCCTCAGCAAATATTAGATCTACAAAAAAGAAAGAAAGAAAGAAAGAAAGAAAGAAAGAAAGAAAGAAAGAAAGAAAGAAAGAAATTTCTGTTGTTTAAACCACCTGGTCCCTGGTATCAATTAAGACACATTTGTGCATCTAATAAACAGACAGAACATGATGCCTGTGCCACCCTTATTGGCATGATAGTGCAATAAGAACTCACCTATTTGAAAAGGGAGAAAATTTGAAGGCAAATATAACCAGACTGTGATACTTAGGATTCAGGAGAGAGATGTTAGCCCTCTAGCCTAAGGGTGGTTCAACATCAACCACCTAAAAGTCACTGAAGCTGCCAGTGCCAAACCCACCTAAGGCAAGACATCAATGCTGCTACTAATTCTTCCTAGGACAGATCTTTTCCCCAAAGCTTAGTGTTAGAATGCAATTTGTTGTTCAAAGGGACACCATTAATTAAACTATGAAAGGACTAAAGAAGAACTGTCTGAAGCAAACTAGGCAGCTTGTGTACTCCACCCACAAATGAGTCACAGAATATGGAAAGGCCTTGATAAAGTAGCCAGATGGGACACTCTGTGCTAGAGAGTGTCTAGCTTATATTCTTTCTTGCCTATCCACCTATATTCAGTACTTGAATCTCCATTAAAAAATCCTTCATAATAATAGTTGTTGCTTATAAACCCACTAAAACCAGGCGATTTGCTGAAAATTTGAAAGGGACATTTCAAGTCAGGGATTGAGGTTGGGTAGAGGACTTAACTGAGTTTGGAGAACACCCCTGGGCCAGTATGGCTTAGCCTTAGATATTGTAAATTGGAGCAATGGTGATGATAGCTAACTTTCAACCATTCAAGGTGGATTGATGAAGAATGATGATTTAAAAAGGCTTATTTGTCTCCATGAATTATGCACCCAAGCATGGAAGAAAGGTCATGTTAGATCTTAGATTCACATCTATTTCTAAAATCACATTAATACATAAATCCTAATGTTAGCGTATTAAAGTGCTATCCAAGATCCATTCTCCTGATTCCAGAAGAAGAGGCCAGAGAGACAGCAAGGTTAGTTGATATAATTTAACCTGTGATATTCTTCTGAACTAAGAAGAGGGAGAAAAGAAATGGTCGTGGTTTTAAGAGGTAGAAAGTGTCATGGTGATATGACATATGGGATGTGGAACAATATTTGAATAAAGATGAACTGGAGAAACTTGTACAGAGTTTCTTTATCTCTACATTGAGCATAGATTAGAAGAGAAAAAAAAAGATATTTGGACCAAATTATCTTAGTTACTTTCCTTGTTGCTGGGACATAATTTCTAACACCAACCCATTACAAAAGCAAAGGTTTATTTTTAGCTGGCAGTTGTAGAGCTTTCAGTTTATGCATGGGTGGCCAGCTGAAGACCGAAGGCATGGTGGAGGGGTCTTATGGAGGAAATCTGCTTACATCAGGGCATCCAGGAAGCAGAGAAAGTTAAGAAAGGGGCGAAGAAGGCAATACTTCCAAGAATCCACCTTCCAAGGGCAAGTCATCTGTAAGTCCTACAATCCAACCACCTCCCCAAAGCTCCACCTACCACTGCATGAATTTCCAAGGGCCATGTAAGACGTAAGTTGTAATAGTCTACCCTCGGCCTCCAAATACCTCATGGACATCTCACTATGCAAACTGCATTTAGTCCATCTCTGAGAGTTGCCAAAATCCTAACAACTCCAGCACTGCTTTACAGTGTAAGTCCAAAGTCTTTTCTGAAATTTAAGGCAAACTTTTAGCTAGAAGCCCCTGTGAAAATAAAAAAAAAGTTAAACACCACTGACATGCAATGGCAGGAAGTACATATTTTCGTTCCAAAAGGGAGTAAAAGGGGGTTAGAAACCAGAGGGAACAAGCCAAGACGGAAACACAGCAGGGCAAACATTAAACCCTGGAGCTCTAGATCCAATGTAGGACAAGCTGTGGCAAGAGGTGAATGCCAGCCCATGAGGATGGCCCCACCCCGTAGCTCTGCTGGTCAGCCCTTGGGGCTTCTGTTGTGGGCTGGCTTTGCTCAGTGCTTGTGGTGTCCTCAGATGTTCTTGGCTTCCTCAACCTTCTAGGGACTCAACTGCATTTAGGGCTTCATTTTCATGGCTGCACACACTATACACGGCAGGCACCTCCCAGGCCTTCTTCTCCAATCTGGGTGAAAACCTCCCTAACCCCACAACTCTTGTATTCTTCATGGTTGTACCACCAGCACCCCATGAATGACACTAAGGTCTGCCACCAGCTCCAGGAACAGCTGGATCCTTTTGCATGGAGCCCTCTGAGTATGTGTAAAAGGAATCTTAGGAAGCCACTTTCTCAGGCAGCCTTTCTTGAACAGAAGGCCCTCGGGCTTTCCTCTCAAAGAAAAGTCTTTCATGCTTACACTCCTGTGTCTGCAAAGGGTAAAGCTTTGCTGATTCCTGAAATACCCTTGAGCCATCTGTGCCATTGTTCTCCTCCAAAGTACTTGATTTCTTTTTAATTCTAATTTCTTCAGCAAAGCTCTCCTAAACCTTTCTGAGTGCTATCTTTTTGGAAATACTGAAAACACTTAAAGTGAGGTTTTAGTTCTTGATTTTCACTTCAAACTTTGCTGACAGCGTCCACAGTCTCCATGACACAGACCCAGTGATGGTCTGCCTTGGAATTTCCTTTGCCAGATTAATTATTCTACTGCCTTAATCTCAGTCTCCCACAAAATCTTAGGACATGAGCAAAATGCTGGCAATTATTTTTTTCTTTTTGCCAGAGTATAACACACACGGTCTTGACTCCAACTGCTGATGGGTCTTTCTTCCCAGATAAGACTTCCTGAGCCTGGTCTTTTTATCAGCATTTAAGTTTTGTGAGAATCTCCTACCAAGCTCTGTGTACAGCATTCTAGGGCTTCTCCAAACTCTTCCAAACTTCTCCCACGAATGAGTTCTCAAGGCTATTAAACCACGTGGTCCAGTAGTCATCTGATGGAATCACTTCAGGGACCAAAATCTGTCTCTGTTACTTTTCTTATTACTGAGACAATAGTCAACAGCAATAGAGAAGGAAAGGTAGAGAAGCTTCAGACCATGCATGGATGGCTGGCTCCAGGCAGGAGCTGCAGGGTGGAATGATCTGGCACAGGGAAGTTGCTCATGTCATGGTATCCAGGAAGCAGAAAGAGTCAAGAGAGGAGCCAGGGTGGGCGACAAAGCTTTCCAAGTCACAGCCTCTGTGACCTACCTCTTTCCACCAGATCCCATGAATTAACAGCAATAAGCCCCGTAATCCAATCACTCCCCCACAGCCCCACCAATGATCACCTCGGCTTTTGGAGGACATCTAGATAGAAACCGTAACACAGCCTTTGGGAGGTGGATAAAAATTCAGAGGTGCTATGGGGGAAGAAAACTAGCAGTTATACATGTAGGGAGTCTTAGTTACTGATTAACCAGCTCAGTATAACAGTGAAAAAAAATAAACAAGTTACTATGGCTGAAAGAAGCCTAAGGCTCATGGGGTCTAAGCTTAAACTGACTAAATGTGTTGCTAGTGGTCAGACCTAAAAGGAAGAGTGCTGCTGAAAATTATAAGAAATTCCACAATGAAAGGTTACAGAGGAAAATGAAAAGGTGGCTTTTGAAGATGTAATAATAATCATGTGCCTCTTCTCTTTCATTTGGTAGCATCTCAAAATAAATTGGAGTTGCTCAGTAAGACTTCCACTTTCCTTTGCTACCTTCATGTTTAGGTGGCAGCGACAAATTCCTACTGAGGATCTATTCAATTTCTCCCATTTCAAATGATCTTGATTCACTTTACTATCCATTTACCTCCTTCCCACCCACAAGCCCTCCTATCATATGGCCTGGCACAGGGTGCTCACGCAGAAACTATTTTAAGAAAAGCTTGTTTTATCCTAAGATGACAGAGGCTCATTTCCATTGAGTTAGATGGTGAAAGAAGACTTCTATGACATGAATACAATCATTACTTTTTAACAAAAAGCAATTTTTCCCAACATATGATGTTTGTCCAACAATAATTTTAAATAGAGAAAAAACTGCTACTTGCACAAAAGAAAACATCTCCTCATGAGATGTTTTGTGAGAGAATATTAGATCATTAACCCTGCGCTAGCATGGAACCCGGGATTTTATGTGTGAATCAAGATCTTGTTAAATGCAAATGATGTAAATGTGTAGCACTGGAGAATTATTCCTGGTCTTGAGACTGGAGGTAAGTTTTTTTCCTGGATACTTCAGAATGGACTTTCTTTGCTTCCGAAAGAACTACTGATCTGCTCCTAAAGCCCCATGATATTATGTGGAAAGAACAAGCATAGGACAATGTCTACCCTGTCTACCACGTCTACTCTAAAACCTTCTACAATGTACTCTAAAACATTTTGTGAAAAGGCATAAAGTGGCAGGCAGCAAAACCCCCATTTGGTTGCTGTTTTTCTTCTGTATGTTTGGTTTGCATAGAACAATATATTTACATATAACATCTTTTAAAAGGTAGATGGCAACAACAGTGCCTGTATTCACACAGGACATTGCTTCAGGACTCTAACAATGCAAAATAAAAAGATCACAAAGCCAATTTCAGCATGAGTTGATGGTACCTAGATGTGATCTTAGTTGCTGTTTGATGTGAGTTTGTGGAGACTGCACACATAAGCGTTTCTCACAATGATCTTTTGATAGATACTCATCAGTGGTATAACGTTATATCCCCATTCTTAGGAGAAAGAATGTCTTCTTCCTGCCAAATGCCTTAGAATCAGAAACTACTGTGGTGAGAATTTTAAAAAAAGTTATCTGGGCTTTCTTCTGTGATGGCTTTTAGCTTCTATGTTAGGGGTTAATGAATGTCTTGAAACATTAGGAGATTTTGTAGTGTCCATAACTTGCTCTCTTTCTGGGACCAAAGAAATATGACAACTTGAAAAATAATTACTCATAAACCATCTTCTATGTCTATTTTTAGCCCTCCCTTCCCTTTTCTCATTTTCCTATACCTCATGTTTACTGACCTAAGATGAACTAAGTACTGTCATTTGAAAGGAATTTTGTCTTCAGCCTTCCATACTCAAGTTGATAACCCAACATCCAACTGTATTCCTCTAAACTGGGTAGTATAGACTGTTTGAACTCTGGCTCAGCAGTTCTTCAGAGTGCATCCTATTTGCAGAATCTCAATATATTTGTAGAAACTTGGGTAGCATCTTCACTTTTCAATAAAATGCATAAATCCAGGGGTGGTGGCAAGTGACATTATCGAAGTCTCTACTTACCACAGTTTCTTTCGTCACTTCCATCCACACAGTCTTCGTCTCCATCGCATTTCCACAGTAGAGTTATGCAGCGGCCATTTGTGCACTGGAATTGGTTAGGATCACATTTTGTTTTTTTCCCTAGAATCAAGAAAGAACATTTAGCAAATCAAGGAGAAAAAGGTGGCAAGAGATACGAATTACTCAGAAGCCCTTGATAGGGATCTTCCCAAAAGCACAGCTACCGCCTCAGAGCCACCTAGGGGCCAGCAGTGGATGGGTTTTGAGGCAGTAACTGACAGGAGTGAGCCCAGCTGGGCACACTCTAATCCTCAACACTAGATTCCCACCCCTTTCGCAGGGTGGCATAACTAAGAGAATCAGTTCTGGTTAATGGGCTGCGAGCAGACAAGATGTACATGACCTCTAAGAAACAGTCATGTGCCACATCATGGCTGATGTGAATTCTACAAACAACAGTGATTTCATAAGATTAAAATTATTTATTTGATACAGGGTCTTGCTACACCATTCAGACTTGTAATGATTCTCTTGTCTCAGCCTTGCACAGCTGGGATTACAGATGTGTGCCACCCAGATTGGTTTTGGGGCCAGCATGGTACACTTGGAGTTCTGGGGCTGGCACAGCATGTAGTACCAGGGATCAAACCTGGGCCCTTGAGCTTGCCAGGCAGGTGCTTAGACCACCAAGCTATTTTCCTAGCTGCTCATAAGATTATAATAGAGCCCCAAGAAAATTCACAATGAACGTTTTAGTAGAAACTCTTGCAGAATTCAACAAGCTCCTTAAACTGTTGGAAAACAGTGCTGAGCTGTTTTCATTCATCAAGAGAAATGCTCATGGAACTTAGAACCAAATGAATGTATGGTGAAAAATGAAACCAGGCAAACAATCTACTGGGAGCATGTTAACCTGAAAACAGCGACAGCTACTCAAGAGCCTCAGGCAGGTCTCAGGAGGGAGTCACAGGAAGGCACCGTTACCATAGGAAGCGACAGCTCCATGCATGTTCTTGCCTGTGGAGCTATTCTAGTAGGACAAACTGTGGAGGTGGAAGCCAGTAATACCGATAATCCTGACCCTGCATGACCTAGTGACTTAGTTTTTAACAAAAAGTTCTAAAAAACCCTATAAGTAAGAATATAAAGAAAATATTTTTGTATAGCTATACATTGAGTTTTAAGATGTTATTACACATAGTGAAAAAGTTGGAAAGAATATAAAACAAAGAGGAAAATTATAGGGAGGTCTGGGAACATAGTTCAGTGGTAGGTTTCCTGCTTAGCTCATATAAGGCCTTGGGTTTAATTCCCAAGACCAAAAAGTTAAACAAAACACTCTCAGCACATTAAGGAGAATTTATCACTGAAGAAAAAAGAAAAAAATATCATCTTCATAGACGTAGTGTAGCCAAAGTGTGTAGTGCTTAGAAAGTCTAAAATAGGAAGCACAGGGAAGTCCTAGACCTTCACATACTCATTGCTAATCCAATGAGTAACCCTCATGCTAGCTGTTCCAGCTTTATCTTCTGTACTGTCTTTTTACTGTGCTTTCTCTATGTTCAGAGACATACTTATCGATGCATTCCAGTTGCCTAATAGTGTTCTGTGCAGTGCCACACTGTAAGGTGTGCAGGCCACAAGTGACACCATACAGCTTGAGTATGGGCAGTAGGCTGGACTATCTAGGTTTGTGTAAGTAAATGTTACATTTGCATAGTGACAAGGTAGCCCACCATATGCCATTACCAAATGACACACGGCTGTTTCCTTAAAAGCATAGGGGACTCATTTTCCTTCCCTTTATTTCTTTTTCATTCCTTAAAATTGGGCACAATAGCTGGCGCAGTGATCTTGCGCCAGTGGAGCCGGACCATGATAAAAGGAGCCTAGGTCTTCCAGAGACCACGGGGGCATCGCATTCGCCTCTTGCCTCATTTTCCTCATCTATGTAAGCTACCAGTGTGACTGAGCTTGCAGCCACCCCAACCCCTCACGGCATTTCTCTGCCACATCTGTACTGTTGCTCACGAATGATATTCCTGTCACAAGCAAAGTAAAGCAGACTTAGAAGAAGGAGAGCAGCAAGGAGAGGGTGGAAGTAAAGACTTAGTACATTGTTCCTCATCTTAAAAGCAAGCCTGTTTACAAAAAGACATGTTTACAAAATAGCTCCGATTTAAGATAAAAGCACTAAGAAAGTACAACTGGTAAGGGAAGATCATTTCTCATTTACTGGTGAAAAAAAGGAGAGGGAGGTAGCGTCACAGATATGGACTTGGCTTCTCTCTGCTCAGTTCTCTTTAGCTCAATCTATGGACATTGAATTCACCGCGTTACAAACTGAGACTTAAAGAGCACTTTGTTTCTTCGTTGCGGCGTGCAACAGCTCATGTGCAGGTGCTTCCCATCATTGGCAGTGCTGTCCTTGTGAAGGTTGTGATTACTTGGAGACAAAAGGCATGGATCTAGTCACTGGCAGCCAGCCTCGTGCAAATATCCAAGAAAACCAGTGCAATCATACAGTGCATGCAGATTGCGGGGGGAGGCGGCTCCCAGCAGAAAGCCTTCCGATGCCCTGCCACCCTCCAGCATCTGCAGCTGGGGCACAGTGGCACAGGCGCAGAGACAGGCACAGACTGGAACTCTTGTCCTATGTGTGCAATACTCCAGCCGGTCTCCCATGTATCACCTACCCCTTGCTGTGGGGGAAGAATTCCATGCTTTGGGCCTAATTTCCAGGCAGATTAAAATTTGATCCAAGTAAAGATTAGCACACAAGTATGGCTATGTTCAGGTACAGTAACTGTATTGCTTTATTATTTTTAAACTGTATTTCGATTTTGCTGCTGAGAGTCTAGTCCAGCTAGAAAGCAATATAGTTTGCTGGTATTTCAGGCTGATATTTCATAACACAGATTGATTCCATATTCTTTTTGCATATTAAATAGCAGGACGTGGACAAGGAAGTAAGAGGAAGGAGAGACTGTTGTCAGGAAGCACCACATATTTGTTTTTATGTCATAAAGCCAAGCGTGAGTTACTTGGCTGTCTTCCCACCCCACTGCCACCGCATTCTCTGGATGGTGCGGGTGTGGCACAGGCTCTTTCTTAGAGTGCTCTAGCCCCAGCACCACTGAGGACTGAGAATGGCTAGAGTCTTCTCGGAGTACTTTATTTTAAAAAAACTACAAAAAGAACAATTTGCAGTCAAAGAATATAGGTATGGGTGCACTTGGAACAAATATTTCAGTTGTAGTGGGAATACAGTGAAAGATGAAAGGCCCTGACTTTTTCAAGGACTTTATTTACTGAGGGTTAAGTCAAGGAGACCAACACTTTTGACATAGAAATCTACATAGGCAGACTAAGAACCAATCATCAGACCTGCACTGGAGAATTAAGTGTATATGTCAAATGATAGCCTTACATTTTAGGGTTAGGTGCTTGGAAGAGTATGGGTTTTTGTTCATTTATACAGATTTTTAGATGAGCAAGCTGGTCTGGGGTGGGGGTAAAGTATGAAAATACAATATTCTGAGGCTGTCATTTAGTTCATTAACACCTTAAAGAAAGTCTCTAGATTTAGTTGTACTATCCAAACTATCAATAGTTATAAACTCCCAGCCACTCTGCCTCAAGTGTGTACGTTGAGCAGACTCATACCAGATGAAAGCATTTTCTTAGCACTCATTTCAATGTCCTATGGTTAAAAGGAGCTTAATTTCCACTCTTTCCCAACCTAGATGTGTCTACTTCACCCAATACTCTGCCTAATTGTCATAAAGCTGTAAAGAACCCTTTAAAGAGGGGAAGATAAAGGCCTTGCACTTTATGACTGACTATGCCTCTTACTATCCTAAGCACTTTGTTTTGAGAGACTGCTACTAGGCAGAAAGTACTCCCTAATTCTATTAATTCCCTGCTTCATGCAGAGCAGGAAGAGCTCAGATACTAAACTGAATGCTGAGATCTCAGGCCCCCGACTGCAATACTGTGGTGCTTTGCTCCAAGCTCCAGAGAGTCCACTTCTCTCTCACTGGTGCTTGACTAGGACTGCTGCAGTACAAAGGTCCAGGAGAACTGAAAGCACCAAATGAGTTAAGAAGCTTTTGGTTTCCAAAGCTTTGGAGGATTATAGGATTGTAGACCTGTAGTCTATTTCCATCCATGAAAGTTAAATCTCAAGTTTAGCCTTATATTTTTATAAAGAAACCAGGATAAGCTTGAAATCATCAACAAGCAAGGGTCTTTTAATTCTTGTACTAAGCTAAAGCCAGTGAAACTCTAAATAGAAACTTTGGAAGTGGAAGCATGGCATACCCATTTCAGGAGCTATCTGCTCACACAGGCGAAAAGCTGGAGGAAAACATAGTTTTTGTAGGGTTCCTCAGTGCCACAGTGTTTCACAGGAAATGTGGGGTGAAGGAGTGAAGTCAGGAGAAAGGCCATGAAGGACACGTTCCAGATGTCTCACCTGTTTCAACCAGGAAGATTTTGACTACTGGAGTTTGGTGCAAGAATTTGAAGTGTTCTTTTAAAAGAATCGAAACTGTCTAGTTTCCTTCTAGCTCTAATACTTTGAATATGAGTATGGATCAGGTGGGTTGAAGTTTCTTAGACCTACCCACTTACCTGGCTAAGTTAATGAAAACACATTCACAAAAGTATCAAATAATTATTTGCTTTTACTGCCACTCACATAGATGGAAACAAACTATTCATGTCCCAGAAGCCTTGCCTAAATAGACAAAGCTACTACACAGACATGTTAGGAGTTCACTGGTTTCAAGTGACTCAGGGTTTTTAATATATAGCAACCAGCTTTCTGTTGTCTAAGCATCCTCGCAAGCATTAACATGGAAGAACAATATGTAAGCTTCAATAAAAACGGCCGGGACTTGACAGTAAAAACCAAGCCGTCAAGTTGGGCTACAGATTTCCCTGTGGGGCTCGGAGAAGCATCTTGGCAGACACTTACCAACATGAATGCCTAGAATATAGAGGAGATGTCTCTGAGTATCAGGCTCAGAATAAACTCGAACTTGCACAGAGTGGCACATCCTGCCACACTGCTGACACTGCCAAGCCTGAGCATTCACGTCTGTCAGGCCCTTCTTTGCTGCTTGAGCATAAGATTGCTATCATTTGCTGGGGTTTCTTCAGTCCATTTGATTGGCACTTCTGGGGCTACCAAGGGCATCTATTTTTAGTCTAGTTCATCTAGCTACCGCTTGTTAATTCAATGCCAGTCTTTCTATTTACAGTCTAAAACTCCTTTTAGGACAAGTAGATTTCTGAGTCAGCAAAAAAAAAAAAAAAACAAAAAACCTTTTCCTGTGGGGGAGATGGCTTGTCAGAACCAAAATCCTGTGACAAGGTGCTAATGAAGAGGTTGACTGTGTCCTGTCCATATACTATTTCAACACTTCATGTCTTTTGGCTTACATAGTTCTTAACTCTACATGACAACACTATTATTCTTCTTTACAGGTCAGGAAACCTGTTTAGAGAAGGGGAGTAGAGTAAATTTCCTCAAATCACCATGGGCAGAGATAGAACTTGAATCTAGACTTGCTAACTCTGGATACGACACTACTCAGCATGCAAATAAACTAGAACATCCAACTGAGAATCACGTACTTCTAGCATATTCTGCTGGCTTGGAATTTAGGTACTCAAACTCACTTATCTAAAATAAAGCAGTTTCACTCACCGTGATGACACTCTCACAATGCAGTTTTATTTTTGAGATACACCTCTGCTTTTCCTCCCCATTGTAGCTTTCTAAAACTATGTTAAAATTCCCTTAGCAGATCTTTTTCTAGAAAGATGACAGTTTCTGGTTGGTAAGCTACAATGCCAGTCTATACATCATGGAAGAGGCTGATCCATGCTCAAGGCTATACTTCCGTTATCCCCATAACTTCATGGCCACCCTTCATGGACACAGGAGATAAACGCTATTTTGATGATCATAGCCTATGTAAAACTCTTAGACCATTATGTAGGAAAATTCACTTAGATGGTTTAGCAGTCACGCATGGCAAAGACTTTGTCCAAAAAGTATCTTCCAGCCAGATGTGGTACTGCACACCTGGAATCCCAGGCTCACTAGGCTGAGGTGAAAGATCATTTGAGTTTATGGGTTTAAAACCAACCTGGGTCACATGGTGAGACTCCACCTCAAGAAGCAAAACAATAAAATTCTATCTCCCTCTCTTTATGAGTCCTATCTTTAATTGGCCCCATCATTTACTCTAAGTCAGTAACAGAAATAACCCCGGATTCCTCTCCCCTGACATTTGGCCATGCCTAATCCCTCGTCTCTCACCGGATCTAAATTTAAGTCTCCTGTTCCTTTGCTTCCAGTCTGCCACATTCTCTATCCAATTCAAGACAGTAATCCAAGCAGTTACACTGGCCAGAAGAGCTTAGGATGCAGCCATTTCTTGCTTCCCACTGTCTCTAGGATTGAGTCTAGGATCTTTACTCACTTCCCCAAACTTTTCCTAATTGGTCACTCCCTACCACCTGCTCACACTATATTAACCAACAGCTTGAAGGGCCCTCACTCCCTTTCCCATGCCCTTGTCTGTCCTCTAAGTTGTCTCCATTTATCCATGTCACTCATCACCTAACCACCAGAAGTGGACTCGGATGGCACCTCTTGAATGAAGTAGAACCAAGAGTAACTTGGCTGCTTTCCTTCAGTTCCCTATGCCTGTCTCACCTTTATCATGCACTAAGATCTGCTTACCTGTCTCTATTTTTAGATACAGAAATCTCCTAAGATAGGGTCTGGGATTCATCTTTACAACTCAGGATCTGATGCCTGTAATCCAAAGATTCTTTAGGCAGCAGTTAATAGTCTGGAACGTATTAGCTCATGAGGAAAGCTGGTCTAAACTGAAAACTTTTGTCAGAATATTCTTCCCAGCTTTTCTGAAATTGAAACTAGGTGTTTTATTAGGTAGAATACTTGGAAAGACCAAGTTCAGAAGGATCCTGTTCCCAACGCATGTGATATTTTCATCTCTGTGGTACATTATCGTTTAAAAGTAATATACTTTTACACACTTGTGAGAATGAGTGTGTTAACCTTATTTCATTGTGAGATTGATTCTGACACATGGGGGAAACTAGAGGCAGCTAACCGCTAAGAAGTTAGGTGTATGAGACCCAGATTATATTTCTGAGCTGTTAATGTTCCTTGTTAATATTAACAGCAGTCCATTGTTTGAATCATATTACCTACGTAATATCATCTTACGTAGGTAACTATTCCATCTGTAGAGATGGAATAGTTCCTGGCATCATATCTTGAAGACTACATTCCTGATGAATGTAGGGAGAATTCACACAAGCTATAACCCAATAGCATGTGGAAACTCCAGCAATCTTCTCCTGCTATCTGCTCTCATGATTGAGCCAAACACTGGAGCCACTTCAATTCAGTTTCTGGCTCCAGCTGGCTTTGGACCACTGATTTCCATTTTGATCTCCTCTCTAGAAGAAATGACGCAAAGCAACAAACTACATGGTCACTGTTGCTTTGGCCTGGTGCCCTATGGCACATGATAGGTTCTCACGAGATACCTGACATCAAGTCGTTTCAAGCAGATGTACAAAAGAAACCGGCTTCAATTTATAACTGACTTAGTAAGCTTACAGGTCAATTAATAATTTAGCCTTTAGGAAGGCTTTTGAAGAAAACCAAAGTGCACAGGCAGTGTATAAAATAGGGACCATATGTACATGTATTTGGGAGAAATATTAAGTTATAAGTAATTTGCAACTATTATCCATCACCAGTCTTTATCACCTCCCTTGTAGGGCAAATTGCACATCCCTCCACCCATCCACACCACCAAGGCTATGTCTATACATATAAAGACCACTGGCCACCAGCACCAACTCAGACGCCCCATGTTAGGGGTAAGATCAGTCACTCTGGCCTGTTTCTTAGGGCTTTTTTTCCCCTAAAGTTATTTCTTAAATACAGGGCCAGGAATACTCTCTTGCCCATTTAATATCTCTAAGACTCAAAGCAGGCAAAGGATCTAAGACACTTCTAGACCTCTGTGTCTATTCTGATAGTACCCAGCAGGTACTCTCTTGGTTAACTTCTAACTGAAGGTCTCAAAATAACTAACAAGCCCAAGTATTCCTAGGAGACTTCACTAGGTAAGTTTAAGTTATCATTAGCCTTAATTGTATTTTGCTCCTATAGTACAGTTAAGTGTGCCTAACTCATTTGTACGGACAGTGTCTGAAGCTTCGTGTAATACTGGGGACTGAACCCAGGACTTCACAAATGCTAGGCAGGTGGTCTACCACTGAGCTATATTCCTAGCCCTTTTAATTTTATTTTGAAATGAGGTCTCACTAAGTTGCCCACACTGGCCTTAAACTTGAGATCTTCCTGCCTCACCTGCTGAGTAACTGGGATTGAAGAAAGAGACAGTGATATACAGTAATAAATGTGGAGACTACAATTGAGCTAAGTTTTCGGCTATAAAGTCAGATTCTCCCAGAAATACTCTTTCCCTATGTCTTTAGAAAAGTTACTCTTCTTCAGATTTTCCCCTCTGTGGTTAGAGGAAATCATATCCCTAGGTCTCTTGCTTTTCTACTCAAATAAGCACATCGTACACATAACATAAAGAAAAAGGATTTTGGGATAGTTTTCCCTAAAAGTAGTTTGAAATACTGTACCTAAGCACTTTTGAGATTAATTCAAACCAAAAGGTAAAAAACCTAAACAATTCTGAATTTATAAACTATCCAGCTATCTTACCCCCGCTCTCACAGGGCAGGTATATGTTTGATAAGCATCAGTATAGACATTATCATAGTTCTGTGGTGCATGAAATTTCTCCTGGGCTACCAGGTGAAGGTGACTTTTCAATGGAAGATCTGTACAGAAAGTGAAGCCAGTCATAATGTGAAGTGGGGAACAGTCTTATCTTGAGTCTTATTCCCTAAGCTGGGAATGATTTTATTTGCAATCTGTGAGATATAGAAAATGACCCAGTTATTTACTACAAATTATCAATATTCCTGTGTTGTGTGTCCGGCCTCACTGTTTTTGTATCAAAACCTGAAGCCATCTGGCTATATACTGTTCTCCTGCTCTTAGGGCCATGCTGTCCTGCATGCTCTACTCAGACTGCTAGTTATGTTAAGGTCTTCAATTAGCAGTTAAGCGAGAGAGCACCTGCTGGGTGTGGTGAGAACAGTGTGCACAGCATGGCCTCAGTTTTATCCTAGCCATCTACCCCTCTGGGAACAGAAGGAGCTTGTAATGACATTTCTATTCTCCTAGACCTGTTAGAAAACTACTTAAGGGGAGTCAAATCATCGTTATTTAATTTTATAAGAACCAGAAATACTTTGATCAGTTCTACATCTGTTTTAAGAAGGGAAGCTGCCGCTTTGGTAACAATGCTTCCTGCTTAAACATGCAGTTTGTTGTGCTGAATTCTCAGCCTCTGGCAGCTCTGCTGAGCTTGGCCTTTGTGCTTGCCTTAGGTCAACTTCAGGAATAAAGGCGAAGAATCAACTGACACGGGATAAGCCCTAGGGGTAAGTGCTACATGAAGTGGGCAAGAGGAAGATTGTGGGCGGAAAGCTTCTCCACACTTTGAGAAGCTGTTGCTGCCTATGGAAGTTTGGCTGATGACCCTTTTTTAAGGGGGCCATCTGCCTTCCTTGACACGTTTTCTTGGATTTAGAGAGATAAGGATTAGCACTCTCATACTTTCTCTTGGCTTCACCTGGCTAAACCAGGTGTCTTTTCTTTTAGCCTTTCAGTATCCTATCTTAGGATCTATTATTATTTCTTGCTATATCTACCCACTCTCCATGAAAAGATAAGTGTCTTTGTATTCTTTTGCTGATTGCCAGCTATATCTGGATAGCTCTCCCAAAACTGTGGTTCTTCTATACTTTGACCTTTATCAGTACAGTACTTCAGATCTTAATGTGTACCTAGACTGGAAGAAAAGGTCCTAGAGCCCCTAAGGAATGTGCCATCAGGAACCGTCACTCCTGTGGTTAGCCTCACCAAGCCACTCACCACAGTCTTAGTGCACACCTGCCCTGTCCTTCAGTATTTTGGAGCAGGGCAGTTTGTTGGGGGAGGGGAGAGCTGGCAAGCATGGACAGGCACAGAAGACCAAACCCAGGAATTCAGCCCACATGTCCTGGGACTTTGAACTTAAGAAAGGTGCCAGTATGGGTTGGCTTATGGTTAATACCTGCCTCCCTCAGCCAACTCCACATGTGCTCCAGTTCAAAAAGACACTACATCCCTTTCAGTGACAAATTCAGGTTTGTGTGGGCTTCTCTCTTTCCAGTTCAGGGCAGGTCTCCTCTTTCACATGTGACAATGGGGGGTAAAGAAAAGTGATCCTCACCAATCAGGACTTTGACTAACCAACAGTTTTGGCCTGTTCTCATTCTACAGGAAAACGTTAGCCTCGAATGGAAAACTATTCTTAAATTCAAAAATTACGAAAGAATATGCAGCAAAAGTGGTCGGGGAGGGGGGACCTCCCTGGATAGCTGACAACACATTTTATTGCATCTTAGTGCTTAGAAATGTTGCAAAAATTGTTAATGTAAGTGGTGGCACCATCCCGAGAGATTGTTTAGTAAGTTAGTATTACTTATCTCCATTAATGATTAATAGTAACACTAAAAACTCTTGTAAGCAGAGCTTTTCTGGGCTCTTAGGTTTTTACTCGCCGCATTCCATCTTCTCCCCACACTTTTCTCTTTCAGAGTCCAGGCAGGAGAAAGTGTCGGTGGGAGGGCCCGCCCGAACTTGCTGCGACCTGGACTTGCCCTCAAAGATAACCCTGCTCCAGCTGCCACTACATTAGAGCCGGCGGCCACGTGACCGAGCCCTGGGGGACAGGGCGGCTGCAACCAATCGCAGAGCTCACAGCAGCCCCGCGGCTTCCCACGCTCCGGACCGTGGCGCCGAGTCCCAGAGGACTGAGGGCGTTCAGAGACTTCACACCCCTGTCCTGCCTACCACGGGCTGCTAAGCCACATGCTTGAAAGTTTGCGCTCACTTTGGGCGACACGTGACCAAATGCAGCGGGGTCTTCTCGGCCACCAGGCAACGGAGGAGGGGGGCATGGTCTCCGGGGGTGCAAGCAGGCAGCGTGGCCTCGGCCCCAGGTAACCAGCACTGGCCAGCGAGCCAGCTCCCTGAGTCCACCAAGTCTCCGACCCAGCCCTCTTAACAGGGCTGCCTGCCACCTGCCCAGCAAAGTTGTCTGGCCTGAAAGCGACAGCGGCCGCGCTCGGACCCCTCGGCACGGAGACTCGACGGCGTCACCCCGCCCTCGCCAACAAGCTGCGGCCGCACAGCAGCCCGCCACCGCTCTTTGATCCATTGTTTAGAGCCAAGGCCAATTACAGTCGTATCCTCGCAGGACTCGTCCCTCCCGAGGCGGCGTCCCCAGGAACGCGATACGCCAACTAACCTCCTGAAGTCAGCGTCCCACTCCCCTCCCCCGCCCCGCGCCTGGGAGACCCGAGCGGTTCGCCACAGCCGCAAGGAGGTGACCGGGGCCGCGGCTAAGCACCTCAGGAAGAGTCCGGTTCCAAGCCACACGCGCACGCTACGCCACGGCGGGCGCCGGGAGTCGCAGCCCCGGCGCGCAGGCTGCGCACTTCGCGAGCCTCCCGGTGCCGCCCAGCTGCCTCCCTCCGGACGTGCGCCGGCTCACGGCCGCGCCAGGACGCGGCTTGGGCTCGTAGACGCCCACCTCCCCACCGGGTCCGCGGGGCGCGCCCAGGACAGCCGCGCACCTCCGGGCCAGGCCCGGCTCGCAGCCACGCTAGGAACGCTCCGCCCGGCGGGGCAGCCAGAACCATTGTTCAAGGGCTCGGAAGCCCACGCTCCCGGGCCGCTGTCAAAGGTGCAGAGAAAAGCTGCGAAAAGGCGACTCCCGGGAACTGGGTCCGAGGGAATGGAGACGAGTTCAGGCTGGGGCTTCGGAACACCCCAGATCCCGCGGTCCCCAGGCCTGGCTCCCGTGGCCGCGGCGCTGACAGCTCAGAGGCGCCGCCAGGGTGGGGAGGGAAAGGAGTCGAGGAGCGCTGAGGAGAGGTGCCTCCGCCGCGGGGTGCGCAGCCGAGCCCCGGCCCCACACCAGCGCTCACGTCCGCGAGGGGCGCGTCTTCACTCACCAGTGCCCGGGGCGCCGCTCTCCCGGGGCGCCCAGCTCAGCGCGAGCAGCAGCCAGAGCGCCCAGCGCGCGGACGTGCCCATGGTGCCCGCCTGGATGGTGCCGCCGCCGCCCGCGCCGCACAACAAGTTACCAGCCCTTGGAGAAGGAGGAAGGGGGTGGGGGCGGGAGGGGGCAGGAGTTAGAAGGGGGAAAGGGAGCGGGGAAGAAGCGGGCACCCCCTCCCCTCAACTTGCACAATCCCCTCCCCACCAGCCAGCCCACCCACCCACCCTCCTCCCGGGCTGCAGCGGTGGTGCAAGCCGAGCCCGCGGGCAGAAAATAAAGCGAGCGCTGCAGAGAAGCGGAGCGGAGGGAAAGGGAGGGGAGGGGAGGGGAGGGCACAAGAGGAGGGGGAGGAGGGGGTGGGGAGCGCAGAGCGAGCGGAACAGAAGAGCGGAGCTGGCCGCGGAGCACCCACGCTGGCGGCGGCCGGAGCCGGGTGAGCGGCCGGGAGGGGGCAGCAGGGGGAGTGGTCAGCGGGGGGCGGGGGGCGCGGCGGCCTCGGCCCTCCTTCTCCAGGACGCACTCTTCGCACGCGCGGCAGGCCGCGGGATGCCTGCGCCGGGGCTTGCGAGTGTGTGTGCGAGTGTGAGCGCGCGCGCGTCAGTGGCCGTGGCCGTGGCCGCCGCCGCCATCCGGGCTGCTCCAGGGCCCCGGCTGCTCCGCGCGTCTGCCCAGGGCTCACGGGGCCCGGGGCGGCCGCTGGTTGGCTCGCGCGCCGCCCTGGCCGCCAATCCCCGACTCCTGTCCTAATTTCCTGAACCAGGGAACCTGCCGCCGCAGCCGTGCGCTCCCTACAGTCGGTACTGAACGCGCCCGGCAGCCGCCGACCGCAGACGCGGCGGGAGCAGTTAGCGCTGCTGCACCTCTGGCTGTTGCTGCCCTCGCCTCCGGCCAACGGGGCTTGCCGCTGGCTGGGGTGGGTGCAGCTTCCTGGGCCAACAAACGTCTTTGTGCCATCCTCTCCTGCGCCCCGCAGAGAGGCGGGTAGGTAGCATCTTCCTCGGGCCTCTCCAACCCGAAAGTGAAGAGCTGGTAGTCCGAACCTGCGGTGTTGGGCTCGGGATTCCCACTCAGTCGCGTGCTGAGATGCCATTTTGATGAAATTTAATGTGCCTCAAGGAGGGGTGCATGCGTGAGAGCGCGAGCGAGCTCGCGGTTGTGGCTTTTCCTCTGTAATAGAAGGAGACTAAAATAACCCAGTCTGGGATGAGGGGGAGGCAAATTGCGAGCACAGTTCTGCATTCTCTCATCACCGATTATAGTTAATTGCTAATTGCACAAAATGATAGTTTGAGGGCCTGTAATTAAAAGCTTAACCTTTTCTGGTGTGGGGGAGGGGACTCTTAGATTTGCTCTTCTGGATAGACTTTGTTACACTCAACTGCAAGCCTTAGAGAATGAAAAAGGAAGCAAAAGCAGCACTCCTAGGAATGAGTGGCTTTTGTTTCGTGCCTGACAGTACCTGAGCATGTAATTCGGGTTTGTGTACTTTAGTTTTCTTACGAGCTTTCCTCTGCTGAAGGGAATTGTCCACTGTAATCTGTTAAGCAGCTAACAGGAGCGGCAGGGTACACTCAGCTGTCTCACCTTTTAAAGTCATATATATATATATATAT
>NW_004524663.1:8166231-8172713 GCF_000260255.1 Octodon degus | reverse complement strand
TATATATTGTTGATTGGTTCAGTCCTGGCAATTTGAATCTCCTTGTCCTGGTTACAGTCAATTGATGATCTAAGAAGCAGAAAGTACCGCCCAGTTGTGTTTTCCCTGCCCTGGTTCTCCTGGGCATTTGTCAGAGGGAATATTTAAGAACTGGCTTTACCCAGGAGACCCACCAAGTGGTTATACAAACTGCTGCAACCATGCACGTGTTGCGTGTGGAACAAGTGAAATCTGTGCTGTGTTGTAGTGGAAATGCATGTTGGTGAGTTTCACTTTCCAGGTACGGGGTGGGATTGTCCAGTCTTAGGTGCAGGTGTCCCTGGGCTCTGAAAAGCTGTTATCACTTTGCGGAAGACAAAAGCTGTTTGAGAGTGGAATCAATATGCAAAGGCACAGTATTAATAGTCACGTTGCTTGTTTTATTTTAACATTTTACTCAGAGAGAAATGTACATTACAAGCTAAATACTGATACGGCATAATAAGACTTATCTTTAACAAACATTTATTATGCTTTCTAGCATAAACAAACTGTTGGCAAATTAAGCTATAGCTCTGTGTTCAAACTTGTAACTTTTTGTTTAATCAGAACAAGCATGACTTTTTTTTTTTTTTTTTCAATATACTTGGTACAGGGACTCACTACAAAGCTCAGTGATCCGCCTGTTTTCAGCCTCCCCAGCCCTGGGATTATAGGTGTGTGCCGCCGTGCCCAGTCTTGGTGGCCAGCTCAGCTGCCGTGGCATGTGGTACTGGAGAATGAACCCTGGTCCCTGCACTTACCTAGGCAGGTGCTTAGTCCGCTGAGCTATCTCAAAGTCTCCTTGAAGCACAACTTTGACTTAACATATGATTGGCTGTGTAACTTGGGAAAAGTCACTGGGCATCTCTGTGCTTTACCTTCTGATAAGTAGACTGAAAGCAAAGCAACCCACATGTCTCAGTACCCCATGGCTTCAGGAACCAGTTCTTGAAGCAAGGGGCTGATTATTCCAGGAAGAGGGTTATAAGGAAAAAATAGATTTAGAAAAAATTGATAGAGAAAATTACTAATAACTCAAAGAATCAGTACAGAGGTTCACACTGCTGGCTTCCAGAAACTGTTAATAAATGTACAGACACCCTTCCTCGCTCCCACAAGCTACTATATTTGTTTCTTTGTTGAAATAACATACATTGAGCATCTCTTATCTGAGGCAGGTAGTGAGCACATAAACCCTTCTGAGGGAGGCAGACAGGCAGGCAGTTGTAGCACCCTTCGTCTGGCACTCTCATCCAGAAGTGCTCCGGCTGCTGTGATTCTGTAGGCGTGGGGCTGGAGGGACAGCTCCATGCTAGAGCACTTGTCCAGGATGCATGAGACCTTGCATTTTGTCTTCAACAAAGTAGTACAAGAGCAGCTAATTTGGCTGGAGAGTGAGGGTATCAGAAAGGGCCTTCTAAGAATGTTTGTCTCTGAACTGTGCGTACTGATTGTTTTTACCAAATAGTTCAAGTTCTCCTATTTCTTAACACATGGTAGGCTTGTACTTCCTGGCCCCTCATGGTCGGTACAGTGACAGACCAACTTTGGCCAACTTGTGAACTGAAGTTTCAGGTGCCATTTCTACACTGGGGCATTTAGTTGCTTCTGTGTGTTGTCTTTTTGTCTGTCTGCATCAGGAAAGAAACATAAAAGAAGTAGCTGTTCCACTAGCCCTTGTGTCTGAATGACTAGACCTACTCAGAACTACTCAGTTGAGTATCTCCTGCTATCTGCATGCCTAGGTCACATACAACAGAGGTCAGCCAGCTAGGGCATATGAGCCAAGTCTAGCCAGTAGCCTGTTTTTGTATGACCTATGGTTAAGAATGAATTTTTTAATACTTATTTGATATTGTACAAAAAAGAAGAGAAGAGTAGGAAGAGAAAAAAAAAACAGTATATCGCTCACAAAAGCTTGCTGACTTTTGACATAGATCAAGCAAAAGATAAACTGTGGGTCTTTGTTCACTGAGTTTTATTGTTGTGCCCTAACCAAACATTAACCCAACTAATATATTGGGAGGGGGACGGGAAACCCATGCCTTCAAGGCAGTGTGAGGATTCAAGATGGCGCAGAGGTTCAAATGCACGAACAATGGGAAGTAAAGGACTCTGGATGGTTCTAAGGAAGTAAGGTGAAAAAGAATGCAGAAACAGGGTTAGGTGAAACCTAGTAAGTTGCACTAAGGCTTTCAATTTTATTGTATGATGCACGGCTTATGATAAATTTTGTTTAGAGACCACCCCTATTTTAGAAAGATGCCTGGCAGTGGTAAGAAGGGAAACTTACTTGGTGGCAGGATACAATAAGATCAGATGAAGGAAAATAAGGTCCTGGGAGTAGGGGAGTAGGATAAAGTAGGATAAAGTCTCCTTTCCTTGGCAATTCTGATTCAGTGGGTTTAGGGAGTCTGCGTATGCAACCTTATTCTAGTTGATTCTTAGCATTAATCATGATTAAGATACTCTTTGCGGAACTGGGGATTGAACTCTTGCCCTTGTGCTTGCCAGGCAAGTGCTTATTCTACTGAGCCATCTCCCCAGCCCCAAAATACTCTTTTCAAGAATAGCTTCTTCAATGCAGTTTTACTTGCTAAGGAGCTTTACTTTTGTCAAATATGTCCAGTTTCTCTGAAGAGAGTCAGTTAGGGCCCACAGAAAAATGCTGAGGTTAATGCTTGTCTATTCCTTTTTCCTCTAAGGTCATTATATTAATAAGCGTGGTCCTCCGTGTGTGTTTGTTTGTTTTTATTTATTTATTTTTTGTTGGCAGAATCAGGGATTGAACTCAGGCCCTTGCGCTTGCCAGGGAAGTGCTTATTCCACTGAGCCATCTCCCCGGCTCCTAGTGTCATCCTCTGAAGTCATCTTCAAAGCAGTTTGCTAATTTGTAGCTCTGAACTCTACAACCTCAACACCAGAAGAAAGAATTGAGAAGAGCTATCCCCTTCTGAAATATTATAATGCTAACTTCCCAGGCCTCCCTCTCAGCATTTTCTTACTGTGCAATAGCTCAGTGAAACACATACGATTCACCCTTCTCTCTCATGAGCAGAGCCTGGTGGTAAGCAATAGATCACAAATTTCAGCTTTTATCACAATCAAGTGAAAGGCTTGCTTATGTATAGGTTGGAGGGACCCGTACCCATTGTTCTCGATTGAGTGGGGTGGGGGTAAGGCCCAAGAATTTGAATTTGGAACAAATTCCCATGAGATATAGATGCTGTTGATCAGCTTGGTTTTCTACCTTCTAAACCCCTCTGTATCATCTTCTTCCTTCACCTATGTATTGTGTTCCATTCAGGACTTCCACCCATCAGCCTCTGGCCCTGTCTGGCTCATTGATTGGATGCTCAAATCCAATCAATGCTAAGCACATTACTCAAGCTGGTTCCACTCTTGTGAAGCTCAGGGCTTTTGTTTGGAACTTTTAGAAGAGTACTGTCTTCTTTTTTTTTTTTATGAGTAGAATATATTTATTGAGGGAAAGAAAGCTCCTGTGTGAGAGGGGGACAGAAGGGGGACCCGAGCGGGTAGTCCCCAGGGTACTGTCTTCTAACTAATGTGGTTTGTAGGCATAAAGCCAGCACTGCTTTTGCATTTTGCCCCCAATGCAGGAAGTCAATTGGAGATGAAATTCACTCATGGAGAAGAGAGGGCTGAGAGAATCGGAAACAGCACTGAAACTTGTGAGCCTGCGCCAGGCCAGCTTGTCCTAGAAGCTGCCATTCTATGGGGATTTCACACTTAGCTGAGACAATGATTCCTTTTTTAAAATGGTATCTCAGTTCTTTATTTTATTTGTTATTAATTACATTTATTGCTACATTTAGGTATGCATAATGATCACATTTGTTACAAGGAATTTGTAACTGCACATGATATAACTTGATTCTAACTTTTTTCTGTTCCCCTGCCCTCCTCTCAATTCCTCTTCCTTTCCTATTTATAAAAGCTTTGTTTCCATTTTTCCTTCTTTTCTCATCATTTTTTCTTCTTCCTCCATTCCTTTCCCTCACCTCCTCCTCCCTATTTCCCCTTCCCATTCCCACACTGCCTTCCTATTTCACAATTATCTATCAGTTTACATTGCCTCTCACTCATATCTGATAGAAGATGCCTTCTCAAAGGATGCAGTGTGCTCAGTATAAAGCAGTGGACAGAACTGCACATGTAGCCACCAGGGAAACCGACATACCCAGCCTTTCCAGAGCGACATTCAGAAAAGGAATGTGGTGATTTGGAAGGCCTATCTTTCTTACACATACTGGCCAAATCAACTCTCCACCCCCTCCTTCAATCCTAAATCAAATGTTTGATGTGGACTTGTTTAAAATGAACCATTTGTAATAATCCAGTGAGAACAATTACTTTTTAAATCCCAAAGCAAAAGACAATTACTGTCTCTAAGTAATTTCAGAAAGTAGAAACACGGTTAAAGGGTGTAAAAATAGTTCATAGTTGGACAGAATTTGCAAAATGGATTGAGTACGAGGCTCAAGTATTGCCTGGTTCTCAGCTGGGAGCCACTGTACTCCCCAGAAAACATTTGTCATTATCTTTTGACACTCAGCAGTGTCTCCAGACATCTTTGATTGTTATACTTGGATGAGAGGTACTATTGGCGTTTAGTGGGCAGAGGTCCCGGGGAGTGAGTGTTCTAGTCTACAGGTTAGCCCTCCAAACAAAGAGTTACCCAATTCAAAATGTTAGCAGAGCCACACCTAAATGTCCTAGGTTGGACTATGTCATGACTATAATGTGCGAACTTTGAGGGTAGGTAGGGAACAACATTTAGGATTTGGGAGGTCTAATAGAAAGATGTCCTGTCTGTAGACAAAGGACAGATGGTCAACCAGTCAATGACAGATGAGAATGAAATGTCAGAGGAGGCAGTCAATTGATTTACAGCCCTGAGGATGTAAAGCAACTTGAAAGTCCTATAGTTTACATTTTAAGTTGAAGTGTGTCAACATCAGACACATACTTGGCTGCATCCTGGACTCCATCGTGTCTTTTGTTTACAGAGTAGTAGGTTTTATTTTCTTTGCTGTTTAATGCAGGAAGGAAGCCCTGGACCACCTTACTTTCTGGAAACTCTGCTAATTAATTCTTAGGATTGTGGTACAAAATTTAGTTGTTCTCATGTGTCACAAAGGAAATTTAGACAAAGTTTTGGAATAGAGTCATTTAAAACATCCTTAAAATAGGAGTTTCTAAGGAAGTGGAGAATTGGTGGCCTCTAATTGGCATAGTTAGATGTAAATTTGTCTAGGTCATAAGAATTTTAATCTGTAAATTATAAGACAGGAAATTCTTTAATAAGTACAATTTCATAATAATTCCAGGTTTTGAACATTTTAGGAGTTTTATAGACATATGCAGCTGATGCATACAAGGCTTGCTTTCTTGGTTATGTGTGTGGTCCAAATTCATACTGCACTGCTGCTTGCGCTCCTTGAAGGACTGAATATACTTGCTTCTACGCAGACCCTTTGAGAGCCTCCTGTCCTCGCATTCCATGTTGCTTTAGAAACACATTTACATGGAGTTCTAATATTAATAGGGAATAGACATTGAAGTCCCAGGTTTGGAGCTTGCTTTTAGGGTTATGTGGTAGCTTTAGGAACAGCAGGTCACTTAGAATTGCTGAAGGATAACAAGACTGAAAGTGGGAGTACACAGAGAATGGTAGGCGAGTACAGAGGAAGAAATACAATATTTGGATTTTTTATTCCAAAAGCAGTTAGCAAACCATTGAACATTTCTAATCTAGCCATACTGAGATTCGCTGTATACTTTTACAGATGTCTGAGAAGGTGCTTTCCCTGTAAAAGTTCCCAGAGATGAGACCACCCACTACACAGCTGAATCTTGCCGCAATGGCTGAATGTGCAGAGGCAGTGGAAGCTGGTGGATGAGATAGTAGGTGATAGAAAGAGGCATTCTGATTCAAAGCCTCACCCTGGCACTAGCTGTGAGATTTTAGTCAGTTTAACTTCTTTCTGTGCATCAGTTTGTTTTATTAAACCTGAAAACTGGGGTTAGCCATGACATCCACTTTTTGTAAGGATTAAATGCGTCTGTACAATTAAACTATTTTGACTCGGCATATGGGCCAAACAGTACTTGGCATATAGAAAATTACCAGTACTTATTTGCTATTATTGCTAACAATAATGACATTTGTTTTTGCTGTTGTGATGGCGATGATGATAAATAATTCCTTGTGAAGCTCAAGAAAAGAGATTACAGGTATGGACCAGGATTTGAACAGTGTGAGACTTTATTTATTTATCCACTTACTGTAGTACTGGAGACTGAACCCAGGGTCTTAACATTGAGCTATGTCTCAGCTCTCTTCTTCTTCTTCTTCTTCTTCTTCTTCTTCTTCTTCTTCTTCTTCTTCTTCTTCTTCTTCTTCTTCTTCTCCTCCTCCTCCTCCTCCTCCTCCTCCT
>NW_004524663.1:8142875-8166131 GCF_000260255.1 Octodon degus | reverse complement strand
TTTAATTTTGAGGCTATCTAAACAGGTCTCTGAGTTGTCCAGGCTAGGTTGAATTTGCAGTATTCCTGCCTCAGTCTCCCAGACTACTGGGAAGCATTACAGGTAATGCCCCACCACACTGACCTGAGGCAATGCTTTTTTTTTTTTTTCTTTAATCTTGCCTGCATGATAAAATCTCCAGGCCAGTCTATAAGGCTGTAAATGCTGGAGCTCTCTGCTAGCATGACATCCTGACAATGTTGGGAAACAGGCATGGTCATGAGCATTTGGAAGCTTCCCAGGTGAGTCTAATGTGCACTCTCCTTGTGAATCACTTGGTGTCAAGCCAGTAGCTCTGGCCCAAGGAAATGGAGAAGGAAAATTTGAATGAGATTTCTCTCATACAGAATCAGGGGATCTTGTAGCAGCTGTGCCAGAGAAGCAAAAACAATCGCTGGCCAGAGTTTGCAGACAGCTTTCCCAGCCCTCAGTCTGTTTTTTGCTCTTGGCCCAGTGTCTCACACCCAGCTAGATTTGTCAGCTGTCGGAGAGCCAAGGACCATGGGAGGTCAGAAGCTGGGCACAGCCCGACCATGAGGAACCCAGCTGGCGTCTACCTATCAAGTGATGGATTACATATCACCAGTTTCATGCCTTTGTGAATCAATCTGCCAACAAGGACTTGTTGAGCAGCTTCTATGGGACCAGCACTGTGCCAGGTGACTCGAGGGCAGGGACTAGATAGCAATGTGACTGCTCCTGGGGACCAAGTTGTTACAGTTTTGTTGGCTTTTTCTGTGGAGCCAACTCAGGCTTGTTAAGTGGTAATTGACAGTCCTCTCTTCTAAGGAACTTTCTCTTGGATTTGCTGCCAATAGGAAGTGTATTATTTCTCAGAGTACTATAGCATTCATTTATCGAGTGCCCACTCAATTATGAGGCATGACAGAGTTTGCCATCTAAGAAAGGAAAGACCATTTAATGATTCCTAGAGTCAGAAGTCTGGAATAAATAGACAGATCAAAGAGTTAAGGGGATTTCATTGTAGCTGAAGCCCTTTTAGCAGGATCTCTGTCTTCCACTGCAATCTCACAGGAGCTCTTGAATGAGTTGTGTGGGAGAGAATATGTTTTTAAACATAAAAAGAATTATGATTTCCACTGATAGGATAACAAGGTGCAGGCTGTGGTTATTTTGTTAAACACTTCAGACTTGGAGGAAATTTAAATTCTATTTGGTGACCTTAAGAATTACGTTCCTCTATCCTAGAAGAAATTGAACTGTCTCTGAAAATATATTAGTCACAGAAATTTTCTGGGTGTTATTGCTTTACTTCATGAGTAATTCATGCAAATGTGAGGACTAACAAGCTTCACATCTCTGGAGAGCTTTCTCTGTAAAGTTCAAGAATTTGTGGTTATTGATCCAAATGGAATAATTGGTGGTTATTCCTAAACTGACCTGGCTTTACTTTTGGAAGAAGGTAATGAGAGTCCATCCAGAAGCCCAGATAAGAAGTCTCAGTGTGGACAGACAAAGGGGAGATACTGGGGTGGAGACGGAGGAGAGGCTACCTGTGACTTCTATCTCTCACATTTGCCTTTTGTTTTCTTAACCACAGCACTGAAAGTTGCAAACATCCTTCTTTGTAGTCAAACCTCCTGCTTTTCTGCTGGTGAGAAGCAGGTTCCCTGAAGACAAAGTTGACTATGTACATACATTCAAGGGCAATTCTGCTGGTAGAATGAATGGATACAGAGGCAGGTATTTTTCAATCAGAACCTTTTAGGGAATTCTAGAATACCACTTTTCAGGAAATAAGCAACTGCAAGGAAAATAAATATTGTTTAGTTTTCTCTGTTTACATTTCTTCCTTCTCCATTTCTTCTCTTTACTAGTATTTCCAAGAAAGAACAAAGAACAAATAGAGAGAGGATTGAATGGTAGAAACACTATTCAAAACACTACACAATCTACAAAGGTCCTGGAGGACAATCGCTTCATCTCTGTTTAGCCATTTTATAGAACTGGCCTGGCTAGAGGGGTACTTTTCCATAAGTGGAAAAAAAAATAGCTTTATCTTGCATCCTGTGAAAAGAATGTGTCAGAGTTTGCTTGTTGGATTTTCTCTGAGTAGGTTGGAAGAACCCTGCAAAATGACATCATTACTCCCTGGGAGGAGACTATAGACTGACAAAGAGAACGGCTTGGGAGGAGTGCAAACACACGTCTCTGCCCTCACTGAGCTTATGCAAAGTGTCCCTACATGGTTCGCACCCTAATCTTCAGATATAGAAGAAAGCACATTCCTACTTAATAAGGCTAAGTGAATTCTAAAGGAGACCTACTGACAAACTCTGGCTCATGCTTTGAAAAGACACACTGGAAACTTTGAGATTCTCATTCACTTTTCCCAAATGGACATTCTTAGAATTGATCTTAATTTACTGCCTTTTTTTTTTTGAAGGAAGACAAAAATAAAAAGGGGGGGGGGTGAAAAAAACCCCAACAGATACCAGGTCATATTTCTGTTACTATGACTTAAGACCAAATGATGTCCCAATGAGGGTAAGACCTGGAGTCTTACAGGACTCTGGGGGGTGAGGGGGGATGACAGCACTTTTTCTCTCTGCTGTTCTGACTATGATCATCTTGTGAAGTACAGAAGTTAAAAATTCTGTTAATACCTTCAAGGAGGAAATGAGGTAGTCGTTGTAATTTGCTGTTGTTATAACTTCTTCTGATTTTGCAAGATTTTAATCCCAAGCAGTAAAAAGTTGCTTATTTTCTCCTTTTTAAATCTTGCTTCTGTCAAACTTACTCAACCTGCTGTTTGATTGTCTTAAGAGATCTACGGAGACTCTGCCCATGGAAAAGGTTTGAAGGCTACAAAGACCGATGAAGCTGTGGATCTAATATCATTTTCTCAAATCAAGTTTATTTTGAGAAATGATTCATTGGCAATATTATCTGAAATATTGCATCAGGATTATTTGAAAATTGAAGGTGACAACAGGAACTATTTATCAGGCCAAATTCTCTTCCAATTTCTTGTGCCTCTAATATGCACTCTCTCCATTTATTTCAGCAAACAGACCTGAAGCCCTGCCCTAGGGTAGCCATCAGTTAGCCTGTCTTTTCTCCTCCCCCTTTAAAATTCTACTTTAAAATTTGTTATTCTTGAGAAACAAATAGCAATGAGACAGTTTTAAACCAAAGTGGTAGGACAGTTTCAGTATTTAACACGTTGCATCCAGTCTTCCTAGTGGTGAATTGCTGTACAAAATGCGGACATGATATCCTATTTACAAACACCATTAGAACAAATCCCTCTATTCATTAAGAGAATGTAACTATATATCTATCCTAACCACTTTGAATACACAGATACAAAATGGACATTCATCTGCATCCCCTTTTTTGGTTAAGATCCATTATTTAAATATTATCGGTGTGTAAACTCAGCAAAATATTCTAAAAGAGTCTAGTAGCCCATAATAGTATTGGGTCTTCTACTTCAGTGGCAATGTCAGAAATTGTTGACCTGAGTCCTTTATAGCTCAACATAACAGCATGGCTTTACTTCTTATACTTCGTTTTTAGACTTTTCTTCTGGATGGTTAAGAACAAGATAAAGCAGGACCTATGCAACAAGAGTTGTAGCTTTTGGGTCTGATAAGGTCAGTGAAATCCCCTCAGGATTTATCCTGAGATCTTGTACCTCAGATTGTAGAACCTTTGTCAGTGTCAGCCATGTGGATGAGTCACGGCCATTGCTTGGCCATTGTGCTCTCTGTGAAAGCCTGAGAGAATGTTTTCTCTCCATGTGACTCACCTTAGGCACATTTTACATCATCAATCACTTTCCTCTTTGGCCCCATAATCTCCCTGTCTCATTGCTATTTGTTTCTCAATAAAATTATGGAAAAAAATAAAAAAAAATTAAAGAAAGATGATAGGGCCACAGAGGAAAGTGATTGATGATGTAGAGTGTGCCTAAGGAGGGTCACATGGAGAGAAAACTTTCTCTCAGGCCTTCACAGAGAGCAAACCGGTCAAGCAATGGCTGTGGCTCATCCACATGACTGACACTGACAAAGGATCTACAAACTGTGATACAGGGTTTCAGTGTAAATCCTGAGAGGATTTGACTGACATAGTCAGATACAAAGTTACATTACTTCTTATATAGGTCTTTTTTTATATTTTATATTAAGCCATCCAGCAGCATGGAAAAGTATAAAAATGAAGTATTAGAAGTAAAGCCATATTAATATGCTGAGCTGTAAAAGGCTCAAGTCAACAACTTCTGACATTGCGAGTCCTACAGAAAACCCACTACTATTATGGACTACTGGACTATATTGGAATATTTTGCTGAATTCATGCACCTGCAGTATTTAAATGACAGTGGAATACTCTTCTCTGAATAAACTAAACAAAAAAGGGGATACAAATGAAGGACCATTTTATATCTGTATATTCAAAATAGGATAGATCTACAGCTACTTTCTCTTAATTCAGTGAATAGATAGATTTGTTCTAATAATATTTGTAGGCAGGGTATCATGTCTGTATCTTGTACTATGCATAACCACTACGAAGACAATATGCAATGTATTAATTACTGAAACTGTCCTACTAATCGGTTTTGAAACTATTATTGGTATTTGTTTCTCAATAAAATTATTTTTAAAGAAAGAAAAAAATAAAATTTGTTATTCTTTTTGGTAGATAAATCAAGGTTGTATATACATGTGTAGGGTACCACTGTCTCCACATATGTGTACAACATGGCATGAGCAGATCAAGCAAAATGATATTTATCCCCCTCACCTCGTCTTGTTTTTTATGATGAGACATTTAAAAATCACTCTTAGTAGTGCAAAAACGTAAAAGTACATAATTATTGCATGTAGTTACAATGTTATTCTATAGACCTCAAAACCTGTTCTTCCTCTCTGAAACTTTGTACCCCTTGGTCAGTACCTCTGATTTCCTCTCTCCCTACCACGCCAGCCTTTTCATACCTGGAAGAACTTTTGTTTTTTTAATCACCAAAGTGTCTCTTCTAGGAAGCATGACTGACTTATGGGGTGTGTGACTCTTGCTTGGGCATAAGTCCTTCTTCTGTGTTTAGACTTAGCAGTGTTCATGTTGGGTTTAGAACCAAAGCAGCAAGTTGGCGGCGCCTTTTATGGAGTTACATGGACGTGGAAGGGCTCCTTGTGTTTTTCTACTAAAATACTCCCTTGTTAAATTTTAAAAATCTTCTTGTGGTATAGTGGGAATCTTTGATTTATTTGGACTGAATTAGTGACTGTGATGTTTTGTTGCATGTATTTATAATTCCACTGCCAAAATCATCTTACTTCTTGTACACATTATTTGTGCTGAGAATGTTTCAGTGTCTTTCATTCCAAAGGCTAAGCAGATGCATTAATACGGGGGATCTCCTTCCCCCACCTATGAGCTCCTTGTCTTCTCTTGCCACACGGAAGCCCCTGCTAGAGTCATATCTTCTCATACTTACCCCAACCCTGATCTCTAGTATGATGTGGGAAGGAAACTGTGAAAGTTATTGTTAGAATTTCCTGGTTCTCACATTCAGTAAGATCGGCATCACCAAAGACAACCAAACAGCAGGTTGACTCTTTGGCAGGCTACTTTGTTTTCCTTTATTTAATTTAGACCCTTTTTTTCAACTGCACAGTATTGGCATTGCTATCATTTTGGTTCTACAGCCGTGGAGCCCACTGCATAGAGTTCCCGGCATGCACTTATACGGCCAATGAGGGTGATTCATATCCAGCTTTCATGTACTGGATCTTCTGGACTATGACAGCTCCTACTGAAACCTGAGCCCAGATCTTAGATGTTAAACTACCAGTGAAGTTCTGCCCTGTAGAGCACACAGTATAGCCCTGTCATAGGAACTGCCCACTGTGCTCTGATGGTATATACCATGGTATATACTGTGGTATATACCACTTCTCAGCACAGTCTTGGGACGTGGTGCAAGAGATATCTTTTTTTTTTTTTTACTAAAGTTATTTTTTTGGAACAAATTTACAGAAAAGTTCTCCTATGTGTGGTTTTAACCATGGAATGCAGTTCTGTAGCGCATGTTCACTGATATAGATAATGTGTAACAGCCACCAGTGCTAATCTGTATAGTCTGATACATGGGCTGTGGAGGGTCCCATGCCTGTCCTGCGTGCTTGGCCTGGAGATGGTCCATTGTCATAGGAAGCACTGGTCACCCTGGCTCCAGAAGCTCACAGCCTCTTTCCCTGATAGATCTGTGTGTAACCCTCAGATTAGCCCACTGGATTAGCCCTGAGGCGTACCAAGGAGAGCAGTCCTGCCAGAGCCTGGCGTGTTGTACCAGGGCTCAGAAGTACCCTCAGAAGGAGAGTAAAATGCCCAGTGTTTGCTGGCCACAAAGAAGAATGGCTTCACAAGATGAGATGTCAGAATGGAAAAAGACATTAGTTTTCATACTATGGTAAGGAAAATGTCTGAAAAATGGTACTTTTAAGTTTCTGGCTCTTCCCCAGCCTCTGCAGACCCTTGAGTTCAAAAATAAAGAGTCTAATAAGCCAGTGATGGTTAGTAATCCCTAAGTGAAGTTTTAAGTCCCTAGATAAAACTTTAAAATACTTAGTTAGCCATGACCCATGAATAAGGAACTGAGTGTGTAACATGTGAGAATTTGTGTGTGAGCATGTGTGAGTTTGTGTCTTAAAAGGATTTTTTTGTGTCTCCAAATTGGTGTGTACCTGTTACCCAATACTCCAGGAGGCTGAGACAAGATGGCAAGTTCAAACCCCGCTTGGGTGAGTTAGCAACTTAGCAAAATATTGTCTATATATACAAACAGAGCTGAGAATGTCACTCGGGGTGAAGGTCCTCGGGGCAGTTTCCAGCAGCACAGCTGTATACACACAAATGCACGCGCACACAGATGCACACTCACAGAAATGATTTCTAGTAGGTATTTGTTATAAAATGCTGCCTGGACTATAAGTAATAGCTTCTTTGCTTGTCCAGAGGGTGACTGTAGTTACCTTGCTTAAGTAAGAAAGAATACAACGGCAGAATTTTCCATGTTCATGCTCTTGTCATGGCAGGACCTGTGCGGAACAGACAAGTCCTGCTTTCCTTCTTCCTGTTACAACCTTTCACATGGCCCTGAAGAGAGAGTATATTTACAAATGAATGTTGGTTTTGGTGGAGTGCCCAGTGAGGCTTTTGCTAAGACAGTGTAGCATAGAAGGTAGTAAATTTGTGCAAGTGCCCCTCCTTGCCCTGACCCCACAAGAAAAAAGGAACAACAGCAAGAAAAAAAAAAAAATCTTGGTATTTCTCATTGTAATTTTAGGTTACAGAAACCTGCAGGTTGGGCTGGGTGGCCTAGTATTCTGGGCATAACTGAAGATGTTTGTATTAAAGTGCTAAAATGAGTGTGGTGGGCAGGAACAATTGTGCCTGATCTTGCCTTGTTTCAAAAATTAAAAGATTTTGTCATGAATACATTGATTATGTAACTCTAAAGAGGTGGCAGTTAGATGTCCAAGTTATTTGTGCCATGGAGGATCATCTGGATACAGCAGGGTAGGGAATTCAATTTAACCTGAAGACGCATGTGTCTGGTGAGAGAACACTGTAGTCCTCAGTGCTGCCAGTTGCCCCTTCATATCTCAGAACCCTCCTTTTTGGTCCTGAAATCAAAATCATGAGACCGGCCCTAGTGGCACGCCCCGGTAGTCCTAGCACTAGGGAGGCTGAAAACAGGAGGATCATGCTAGTCCAAGCTGTGTAGCAAGACCCTGTACCACATACATTAAAAAAAAGCACTGATAATGCACACATGCAACTGACAAAAGAGTCAAAATAATGTGCTACGTGTAGTGTGCGGGGGAAAAGAATAGAAAACTATCTGGTGTAAAGCAGCAGAGCCCAGCTGCATCAGAAGATGAACTGCCATGAACGTATGCTGCTCATGCAGCATCTGGGTGTGGAGATCGCCTGTGCCAGCTGACAGTGAGATAGTGGATTGGAGACCGTCGTCCGCCACGTGTTGGGCTTGTTGCTAATATGCTTTTCTGAAGTGATAAGCTACAACCACTGATGTTGTAAGCAAAATAAAATCAATCTTCTCTTTGCTAGACACAATAGCTGCATTCTGAGAAAATTCTGTTGTATAAAAACACAACTCAAACATGGTATATTGGGGGACAACTCCCTCAGGCTCCCCCTCCTGTCCCTCTCGGATAGGAGCTTTCTTTCCCTCAATAAATATATTCTGCTCATAAAAAATATGGTATGTTAAAACATTAAATATGTTATAGACTGTTAAAATATATAAATATATATTATATAGAAAAATATTTATATATTGGAAGCTTTTCTCAGATAGTGATTAAGAAGGAGGAACCTTTATTGCCTAGTGGAATATCTTTGGGTATTTGAATAGTTTGGACCACTTTCTTCAATAAGTACCACGTGTCACCTGCATTCAAGGACTTATAAAATGCAGGGTACTACACACAAAAAACAACAATGTATCTTTAGGTACTGTGACAACCCAAATGTACCCCAGTATTTTCAAGACATTTTGTAGTGAGGGTGCTAATATTGTCTTTGTGAAGAGGTTGGGTGAAGGAGCTCTTTGCACATAGTGAACATGACTATGCCTTTGATTCAAGGCATTGGGTAGGCAGTTGGAAGACCTTTAGCAGATTCATGGGATACCACATTTCTGGCCTGATTTTGCTTTGCAAAGCAACTGTTTCTATGGGAAGCTGTTGTGACCTTCTGGAATCAGAGGAGCATGCTTGAGCTCTGGCTTTAATGTGGGAAAAAGAAGACTACCAGATCCTCTTCTCATGAAGAAGTGCATGGGACATTTTAGATCTATTAGAGGTGGGCAGGTCATAGAAAGAGTCGAGACTTTCAGCTCTTCATAACAAAGAGAGTCCAATCATGTCATATTTAAGTGTGTATTATGGGGAGTTACACAGATTGTAGGTTTTAATCCTAGTTTTGACTTTCAGTCACTGTATAACCTTGGAATGAGGCTTTTGGTAAAAACCTTGAACAGGTTACTCAGTGTTGTGAGCCTGACTGCTAAAATGGGGGTTGATCCAATGTGTTAGTCTATTTCTGTAGTACCTTAGGTTAGGTAATTCATGAAAAGCACAAACTTATGGCTGACAATTCTGGAGGGTGAGAAGTCCAAGACCAAGTTGCTTGTGAACTCCCTGTCTGGGCATGGAGCTATTTCTTGTAGAGAGCACTTTCTTGAGTATTTGCACATAGTGGAGGAGACTAACCAACTCTTTTGTGCCCTTGTTTTAAGGGCATAATTATATTTATGAGGGCACTGCTCTCCGACTTACTCATATCGCAGTTGGCTTACCTAATGCTATTGCTTTGAGGATTAAGTATCATCATATGAGTTTTGGGAGGATATAGGCATTCAGACCACAGTTCCTATTTTGAAGATTAGTATGAAGAATAACTAAAAAAAGAGTTTTGCGTGGTTCCACACACATGATAGGAATTCATTCCATTTAAGTGTTGCTGCTTGTGGTAGGTAATATGGTCATTTTGGGGAACTTATTTCTGTGGGAAAGGGCGTTAAGGTTGATGTTACATAAAGCAACCCTGTGACAAAGTACAGCTTTAGTTCAGCAAAAGAGGATAGGTGCTTTTATAGAAAGTCTTTAAGGACAAACACAAGCCAGTGCTGGTTTATATTTTATATAATACTTTAAATGTGAGACCAAATACCTTCCCACTGTATCTGAGGAGTGAGCACTGTTTTCTCAGAGGCCTATGTCTGACCTGCCCGCCCACCCTCCTTCCCTCCCTCCCTCCTCCCTCCCTCTCTCCTTCCCTTCCTATCTTCTTTCCTTTTTTTTTCCTTTCTGTCATCTGTTTCCTTCTAATTGCATCAACCTGCACACCAATGTCTAAATATATAATATTTAAAACTCCTTTCTATTCTTTCAGAGCCTCCATTGCCAGTCATTTCTCAAGTTTTCCTTACAGGAGCTCATCTGGCAAGGAAATGCAGCCAGCTGGCCCTCTCTCCACACGGGGCCTTCTGTGTCAGTGTTCTAACTCTGCTCTGATGGCCTCTGAGATATGCAGACCATTGAACCAGACTCAATAGTTACTCTTAAGCAATTTTTAGATGGAGTTGGTCCTTTTAAGAAGAAACTCTTGATGTCACCTTCCTTATCTTCAAAGCAGTTCTGTTCCCTTGAGGTTTTTAATTCTCTAAAATCTTGATACCATTTCAGCTGAAAAGTTCCCAAGATTAAAGAAAAGGAGCTGTTTAAGAAACTGAAGAGTAGTTGCAAACTATATTGGGTAATTGTGACTTTCAGTTCTGTAACTGTTGAAGTTTTGTGCTTTTCCTTGTGTATATGGTGGTTCTAGTTTTCTTCAATAAACTTTTATTTAAAACAGAAAAAGAGAGTATTCACTCTTCATACTTCATCCTGAGTTTCAAAGAACCACTGGATAACCTAGATAGTGTGACACCACACAATAACCTTTATACAATGCAAGGACCATGGGTCTGCCATGGAATTGCAGGTTGGCCATCTTCTGTTCCCTTGTTCCCAACTGAGTTGGAAATACTGTTACCCTTGGAAAGTGACTTGTCCTTATCTGCACTTCTTTTCCAGAAAAACGAATGTTAACCTGTGTGGATAGAAATAAAGGACTAGTCATTCTCCAGCATGGACATTTTCTTAGTACAAACCACACAGAAAAGCTGTTTGAATATTTTCAGAACAAGCACTTTGCTAGCTTAGAGCTTCTTTAAGAGATCCAGCTTTCTTATGGAAAGCAGCCCAAGATTCTTAGACAAAACACTGAAAGCTGGAGCAGTATCCTTCTTTTCCTTTATCACTGCTGTTTTGCCAAAGAACATGCTGCCTGTCATTTTCAAGAAGATGAAGTGAAGTTCTGATCCTATGCTCCATCCTTCTATGGGCAATTAAAAAGATATTTTCCTTTATAACAGCATGGAAAGTGCTCTATTTATGACTATCTTGTTTCATAATGACTTTAAGACAAAAGAATATAAAGTAGAGGAGGGTTGGTGGGAAAAAATTAAGTTTCTAGGCTAGAAAATGTATGCTTGAGGAATAAATTTGGTTATGAATGTCCTACCTTAGTGATAAGGGCAGAGGAAAAATCTTACTTGGTTATATGATTTTGAGAAAATAAAGGTTTTTATATAAAGCCCAGTTGTTCCTGGTGCTCAGAACAGAGGTAAACTTTCTCATGGCTTCTCATCAAAAGGACGTTTGGAACTCTTGACCAACTTCCTTCTGACTATCAGTGAATTGCATAGAACTTCTGTGAATAACTCCTTCACTGTTGGCATTTTGCCAAAGTTTAATTCTATGCAGGAAAAAGAACCTCTAGGCAATTGTCCACTTATACTATTCATTTTCAACTGAATGTTTTTGAAAAAAAAATTAAGCAACAGAGTTAAAAGTTGTATCTGATGACCACATGGAATACAGTGCTTCTCAACAGATGTGCAACCATAGGCCCAAGCAGCTTACTAAACCGGGCAGATGTGCACCCTTATCCACCTAAAAAGGGAGCCAAGAAATTGGAGGGCTGGAAGAGAAAACCACCCACCTGTGCTTGTAGAGAGGCGGGGTCATCAAAGGCCATACAAAGGTGTGAAAGGAAAGAAAAAAATTAGTGTTAATCTTCTTACCTTAACCACTATTCACACTTTTGTGTATTTTCTTTTTTGAAAGAAAACTCTTCATGGGCAATGTTAATAGGATATACACACATATTTATGTCATTTTTCATCTAAGCAGGATAAAATAAGTTACACTTTTCGTGCTGCTGGAGTACAGGGGGTGTTGTAGTGTAATCTTCACCTTGGCTTCAGATCTTCCATGGAGTATGCGTTATATACCATATGGCATGGACAAGGGTACTTTAGAAAGATAAGAAGAAGCTGTTTCAAAAAATTGGTGACCAGGAAAGGGATCGAACAAGTCTTGGGAGGTGATCCCCCATGTAGGGGGATTCAGCAGAAATAGAATTGGGAGAACTCTCGTAGGGGAGCTGAGGAACTTCTTGCTGCTCTACACTGAAAATGTGATTGGAGAATCAATGTTACATTTGTTTCGAGGTGGCACAAGTGCAGCTCCTGACATATCCTTTAGACATCTAAACATTGGTAGCATCTACCATTCACAAAAGAGGTAAAAATAGAATATTCAATGGCTCATGGTAATGAGAAATGCATTTGGAAAGTTTTATCTCATTTAAAATAGTTTTTCTAAGCAAGAGACAGGAAAAGGAATATTGTGGGACTGTCCTGCTTCAAAGTTGTATATGGTGAGATTTTTGGACTTATGTGCAAACATGAGAAGTATATAATTCCTTATCCTATTTTTAAAATATAATCTAATTTTTAATTTTTTTTATCATATTATGTAGGGACTTAAAGTTCAACATATCAATACTTGATGAAAAATACCTGTTCCTTATTATGCTTAAGATGTTTGAAATGCAGAGAGATAGTGAGGTTAAGCTTAATAGCCTAAATCATTTGATAATAACAATAAGCTTGTCTTCTGGATGGTTAACAACCTAAATTTGCAGACCAAAATTAGAGAAAAAGGAGGGCTACAAGGAAAGCCAACATTTTGGCCCTAACCTTCTAAGGTCAATTAAGACTCAGGACATATGAGAACTTGTATTGTAACGTCATGTACCTTGGTAGTGTCCCAAATTTTCTGATCAAGAAGATTATGGGGCCAAAGAGGAAAGTGATTGATGATGTAGAGTGTGCCTAAGGAAAGTCACGTGGAGAGAAAACACTCTCTCAGGCTTTCACAGAGAGCACATTGGCCAAGCAATGGCTGTGACTCATCCACATGGCTGACACTGACAAAGGTTCTACAATCTGAGGTACAGGATCTCAGGATAAATCCTGAGGGGATTTCACTGACCTTCTCAGACCCAAAAGCTACAACTCTTGTTGCACAGGTCCTGCTTTACCTTGGTCTTAACCATCCAGTAGAAAAGTATGAAGACGAAATATAGGAAGTAAAGCCATGCTGTTATGTTGAGCTGTGTGGGAGTCAGGTCAATAATTTCTGAAATTGCTAGTTAAACAGAAGACCCAATGCTATTATGGTCTACTGGACTCTTTTAGAATATTTTGCTGAGTTTACACACCTATAATATTCAAATAATGGAACTTAGAAAAAAAGAGGTATACAGATGAATGTCCATTTTATCTGTGTATTCAAAGTGGTTGGGATAGATATATAGTTACATTCTCTTAATGAATAGAATGATTTGTTCTAATGGTGTTTGTAAATAGGATCTCAGGTCCGCATCTTGTACAGCAATTAACCCCTATGAAGAATATATGCAGTGTGTTGGTTATTGAAACTGTCCTACCGATTTGATTTGCAACTGTCTCATTGCTATCTGTTTATCAATAAAATTATGAAAAAAATAAAATAAAATAGTTTTTCTAGAGGTCACTTGTTTCCCACAGTCAATAAGTTTTTCCTTTCCTCTGGAAGTAGGGGCAAAAATAATCTATTAATTATAGAGGGAGACCCTGGTGTTTCCACTCCCACTAGACTTGACTTTGCAAACATTTCTTAATAATCTACAGTTCACAACATTTCTGGAGGTTAAATACAACCACAAATTTATTGAAGGCATGCTTTGGCCTTGGGGTTTGGATACTTTTTGACTAGCTACAGATGTTTTTGTACCCTTATTGCATTGCTTTGAAACTTGTCACTTTTTCTTTGCTCTTTTGCCCTAACTTCTGTTCCATAAAGGCATGTATGAGTTCATTTCCCTAAATTCTGGTACTTTCCTACTGGCCATATGCTGTCTTAAAATTCTGCAGTCTCCAGGGCCTCTGGTGGGGCTACCAGTGTGAAAATCTTTTTTTTTTTTTCTTTCATCATCTGTGGCCTACAGAAATTAGTTCCATTAGGTATGGTTGCTTTGTTCTCTGACAGACTCCAAAAAGGACACAGAGAGAGGCGATCAGTGGATTGTATCATACAATTCCTTTTGTAGTAACAGATTATAGTAATCTCTTCTTCAGATTTCTTCTGAAGAAAGTCAAGCAAATGTGACTTCAGCTTCTAAAATTGACCCTTTCCAATAAATGAATATGAGTATCTGAAGAGACATAATGAAATTAGAAACTTTTGATTGATTTAATTAAGTAGCTGGGATTGATGGGAGGATGGTTTCTGTCCACAGTTATGAAAATTCCATTATCTGATATTCTGATAATGAAAGGAAACAATCAATACATTAGTTTCTAATTTTACTATTAAATATTATGAGTTTAAAACCTCTCTCTTTCTTCTATCAAAATGAGATTGGGCTTTTGTAGTTGTAGAGAAGTGGGCTACCACTAGGGTGGTCTGTTTGTTTTCAGCCTATACTTTTTTCAGAACTGTTTAGAGCTGCACCCCATCATGCAGAAGGTCTATTTCCTGATAAAAGGATTCAGAATGTGATTGTAAAGTGATTTTTTTTCCTCAATAGCTTTTGAGAAACATTTCCATACTGGACTATCTGAATCAATTTGAAATGTATGATGACAGGTTCAGATGCTGACCGGGTGCCTGGAAATCTGGGAACATCAGTGGAAATTTACCTGTCAACTCGAATTCTTTTCTCTTCTTTGGAGCTCCAGGGATGGCCTTCTTGAAAAGACTTCTCTGGGTGTTTCTTTGGTTCATAAGAATTTCTGCCTCTCTACTCATGAGTGCTAGAATTTTATCTTTATTATTCTTATAGCTTGTGTACTTACAACTTCTGACAGACCTGCCACTCCAGGCTATTTTATCACGGGGTTTCCTCATAGTCTCGCAGGGTCCCAAGCCTGGAGTTTCCTGCTGCTTCCCCTTGCTGTTCTCACCTCTTCCTCCCCTCTCTTTGCCCTGCCCAGCACCATCTCTTCCACCCCCCTCATTCTCACTCCCTGTTACCCCCTTTTTTTAAAAAAAAAATTCTTATATATTACAGATAGAGCAAAATTATATAGAATGTGTAATTAACATTTTTAAATATTCCGATTTTATGTTTAATAAAACAAAATAATATAGATAAATTTTAAGTCTCTTTGGTGCTTTTTCTCATTTCCTTCTGCTTGCTCCTCCTAGAGGCCTATCTATGGTATAGGGCCAGACAATTCATCCAGCGGCTCTTCTCCGTCACCATGGCTGCTTTTGTGCTCTGGGCCATTAGTTCAATAGACAGGCTGAACATCCCTCATCCAAAATCTAAAGCCCAAAATGCTCAGAAATGTTCATCTCTCCTAGCCCCTCGCAATGCAGGCAACATGTGTTCAAATGCATGTGCCCCTAGGTGTGGCTCTGGATAGTACAGAGGCAAATTGACTGAATGTCTCTTATCCGAAGTGTATGCAAAAGCAAGCAGACAGTGTGCCCCATTGCATGAATGCATGAGGAAGAATCAAGTGCAAGAACTATCACCTTTGGGTCTCCCAGGAGCTGTGTCTGTCGAGCTCTTGTATGGCTGAGCACCTAGATCCTTGGTGACTTCTTCTAATTACTTTCCAACAGACTTGACTTGGGTCTTTAGTATGCCTGATCACATTCTTTACAGTTTTCATTGGGTGTTAATGTCTATAGTGCTAATGTTGGCTTATGGCTGTTTCTGTAGTTTTGCTTTGCTATTACTAAGTCTGCACTATCTCTAAGCTTTCCTTGATCTACTTAGGGAAATTAACCACCTTTGATGATACAGGTTGTGCATCATAACCCATCAGAATAAGCTCTGACATGGGAAAGGGCTGGTTGTCTGCTTAAAATTTGATTTTGCCTGTAGATTTTCCATTATCATTCCATCATTACCAAATCTTAGGTCCAGGGAGAAGAAATATGAACCCAGGCACCACAACCTAGCATTGCCAAAGAGCTTGAGATGCCAGTGGCAGCTCCAAAGGGTGACCAGTTGCCTAGCAAGAGAGATCTTAGTAGGAACAATATTGAAATTGGCCACAGTTCCAAGGTTCTAGGACCTCTCTTAGTGTTGAGCCTGAGATCAGAAGCCCCTGCTCTCCTGGGCTCCAGAAACCATTGGAGTGATGCTGAGAATGAAACAGATGATGCTAGGCTAGTGCTGGGGGTATGTGGGTAACTACTTTACTGGTTCTTCTACCTTTATGATATGTTTACTAGACAATTTACAAACTTCTTTATGAGCTTGTTTGTTTAGCTTTTTCTAGTCTTTCTTTCTTCAATTTTTTCCCCATTTGTTTTCCTCTTTGCCTTGACTTATGGGTCTGCTTCGCTTTCTCCCCTACACTGAATGCACTCAACTTGTCCTCTGAGCTGGTGAATTACAGACACACATAAATGAGGAAATGGAAAATATTGATCAGCCTTGTATAGAGCCTGCCAAAATTTTATATCTGTCCTCACTTTCTTCAAATACTAGGGAAATAATATGGTAAGTAATAGACTCCAACAGGCATCTGAGATTTAAGTCTCATTCTGTAGATAATATTTGCTTCTGGGGATGGACTCAATTTCTAAAAAAGATTATATTCCTAAAACAGCCTTCTTTTATTTTTTCACATTCCATTTTTAGCTGTATTTGGCCTTACAGCCTCTAGTGGTTAAACCTATGGTCTGTAAAGAAGAGTAATTGTTCTACTTTGTGCTGTTGAGCCATCTCTATTCTAGGTTAACTTACAGTGTTTGACAACTTTCATACCTTTTCAGGTTTTTAAGTAAAACAAACCAAATGATATAAAATGGGAAATAAAGCTATACCAAAATAAAAGCATTCAAGTTCCTCCTAAAAATTAGAAGATGCTGAAAGTTTAAGCTTCTCGCATGAATGCTCAGCAAACGCATCTTCCAGAGAACCATGTAAGCCAGTGACGGCAGACCTGTCAGAGCCTTTGGTGATAGAAGCAGCCTACTGCAGCCGGCACGCTACCAGTTCGCCCCTGCATGTCTAAGCCTTTAAACCACAGCAGTTGTTAACATAACATGATCACGATATTTTCTCACAAATCAGTCTTGAATCTTCTCTGAATTTCTGGGATGCTGGCAGAGTTGAGATGAGGGTATGATAAACTATAAAGCTTAGGTACATAGTCAGTGGCTTTTCGGAGAAGTGAGATGTCTTGTATTCTTTTATTTGTTTCTTTTTATGTATTTTAGTATAAGGTCTACAGGGTCTACAAAGTCTCACTACGTAGATCGGACTCATAGTGATTCTTCAGTTTTCAGCCTCCCAAGTGCTGGGATTACAGGTGTGTGCCACCACACCCAGTCTCAATTGCCATCTCAGTGGGCCCCGGGGGCAGGGCCAGCATGCCGTGCTCTGCCTAAGCAGGTGTTTTAGTCCACTGAGCTATCTGGCCAGCCCTCTTTTGTTCTTTTCAATGATAAATGAAATCATAAGTCATCTCCAGGATCCTTTAATTCTAGGACAGTTCCCCTGCCCCAGTCCCTTGGGATTAGACAGGGCTAGGGGCTGACTCAGGCTCTCATTCAAAGAAGTTGCTGTTGAGTAGGTTGAGAAGCAGGAAGCTGCTGACCCTTAGGCAGAAAAACATTTTTTTCCTGGAATTCTCCACATCCTTCTTTCTTTTACTCCAAAACAGAAACAGACCCAAGAAGCATCACTGCTTGAAATTTTCCAACAGGCTCCTTTGTTTTTTGAGTTAGTGGGGATTTGCTGACCATTCTTAGAAAGCAAAAGAAGGATTAGGGGTTGGTGCCAGAGAAAGGCGAGTATGAAGAACAAGTGAAAAGTGTCCAGAGGAAAATGGTGCAAACGTTTTATAAAGTTTCTTGAACTAATTCCATTTAGCTGCTTTACTAGGCCTGACCAGAGTGCAATCTGTATATAGTCCCTGGTGTTTGCTCTTAATAGTTGTGCACTGTCTAGTCACACTTACTAGGTTGGTGTCTTTCTGCACTAATTAGGCTGAGCCTAACCCATATATACTGGAATATTGCTGTATGTATGTCCTGGAAAGTATTCACCCATTCCCTCTAGTATGTGCAAGCCACGTGACTTGGACATTAAGAGGTCAAGTCTGGCTGTGCTAAACAAAGAGCTCTTGTGCTGGCTCATGCCTGGCAGGTCAGCAGCAAGGCTCCTTTGGAGCAGCAGCAATATGGTCATGTTCTCTTCACAGCTTCCAGGCCAGGGTGGCATAGAATTGGAGCTTTTCTCCTTGCATCTCTTCCTATAGCTCAGTGACTCAGACTGGACATTTGTTCATATCTAACAGTCACTGCACATTTTCGGAAGTGTTTTAAATTAGGGGGCTATACCAATCATTACCCCAAGTCATCAAAACAGCAATTAACTCAATAACCATGACATTCAGCCAGCGGTTTCCCTGGGGAATGTAAACTTGGAAACTAGTTCTGCAGCGTGCTTGGCTCAGCCACGAGCTGCCATGAAACACAACAGAGTATTGCAAATATAAATATCATAAATGGGACAGTTCAGAGAGGCAATGGACTAGCTCTCTTTATAGCAGGAAGGTGCTGGGGCAAAGGGAAATGTGTAGGGGGAGGAGAGAACAAAAGAGAAAGTATTTAGGTCTGGGTAGTATCTTTACAAATGGATATCTATACCTTTTTATGTTTATTATACTGTGGATCATTTAGTGTATTTAGCATATTAAGAAAATATTCTGGTCAAATTTCTCTGAGAAAATTAACATTTTTTTGGCACCAACAATGTATAAAATTGCTGTAATCATCTTACACGTATTGTATATAATTTTACTTATTTAAACATTGCATTTGTGGAATTAACTCATTGTACATACATACAATAGCTAACTTCGTAAAGGAGCTATGGAAACTAAAAATATATTTTGAGTATTCCCAACTTTTGACCTGATCATTTAATGATGAAAAACTACACTTTTCTTAAAACTAGAAGTCTTCTACTTAGCTAATGTGCTAGCAATCATAGTAAGGGTCCCACCAATGCTGGAACCAAAGGCTTTGGAAAGAGGTATTTACCTAGTCATGAAATTACCACGTGTATAGATTATTTGCAGAAATACACTAAAACATAAAGTTGAGCTTTGCCAGAATAATGCCACCAAGAAAGTGCTACAGATTCTTTGTAATCTTCTTTAACGTAGTTACTCTTTTTGATTTTAATGCATGTATATCTTGCATAATTTAAATCATAGGATCACATATTCACTTGTATCCTACTTTTATTTAAACTTCATTCATGGGCGTCTCATCTTTGAAGTTTTTCTTTTATGTTAAAATGTGTCAGGATATATATATATATATATATAGTATAAAATATATTACATGCTTTTATATAGAAGTGTATTTCATATATATATATATATGTATATATATATATATATTCGTATATAGGAATATATAAGGCATATTCCTGATGAAAGATGTTGCAGTCAACATTTCAGCATATTAACCTTTGATTCTCTGCCCACTTCACTGTGATACATTCATAGAAAGGAAAAGGAAATTGTTTTATTTAAGCACCTGACATGTTGCCAAAAGTATTCTAACTAGGTGACACTAACTTTTCCTCACTAGTGTCTATGTGTGCTGCAGCACTGTGTGCCTTCTGTGCCACTGAGTATTGTTTTCTTCAGCCAGAGGTTCAAATCTGGCTTCTCACTGGAATCCACAGAGAAGCAACGAACCAATAAATAACCTTATGACTGGTCATTATGCCAAACCATTTAGATCAGAATGTCTGGGACATCAGGGCAAAGGGGGGCTTGTGACTTTGAAAGCTCCTGAATTACAAGTGATATAAAAGGTTCAGAGCCACTTGTTAATTGAATAAATTTAAAAACTTGTGTTCTTAAACTCTTTTGGTATCACGACACCAAGGACTTAAGTGGAATGTATTTATTTTGTTAATTTGAAAAGCATACTATGAAATTATAACCCTGGTCCAAATATGTTGACTCAACTATATGTTCTTACAGGGTTATATCTTGGTCTCTATAGATGATTGGTTCCTGGACATAATGTGGTTACCAAAAACTTTTTCCAAAGACACACACTAGGTGGTACTGTACATGTAACCACCACACACATCTGTATACTTTAAATCATCTCTATATTTATATTAGAGATGGTTTAAAGTATATTTAAAGTTACTTATTTTAACACAATGTAAATTCAGTGTAAGTAGCTGTGTTGTCTACAGAAGTATTATGACTTAGCTCTAAGATGTAGCCCTCAAGAGTCTCATGCTCAGCGGCGGAGCCTGGTCAGATGGGGCCAGCCACAGTGGGCTTGCCTTGGAGGGGAGTATTCTTGTCTTGTGCTCCTCCCTTTTTTCTCTGCTTCCCTGCTATTTGCTGTGTTTCTTATGCCTTAGGGCCAGGCAATCATTGATTGAATCCGCGGAAACTATGACTAAAATAAACATTTCTTCTTGTAAGTTGCAAGTGTTGGGTATTTCTTCCCATCCATAAGAAAGTGACTAATGCAAGAATAATGACCAAAACATCTATACACTTTTTGAGCAGATGAAATTTTTCCTCTGTGTTTGCCATCCAAGGTAGGTTGGATCTGCAATGTTGAACACCAGACATGGAAAAACAAGTATATTTGAAGAAAATAAGGGCATTGCTGCACTAACATAGTATTTTGCTTCCTCTTACCAATTAGTTTGTAGGAAAGCTTTACAATACCTGTTTTTCTTCTTCTTACCTCATCTCTAATTTATACCTGAAATTCTTTCAAAACCAGGAAATTTCAATTATCTTGCCTTTCATATCACTAGTTGATTAAACATTTCACTTATTTAGGAATTTTCAACACCAAAACATGTATCATCAAATCAAGGATTTCTTCTGTATTTTAGTGTGGCATTAGTTTCATCCATGTCTTAATTGTTGTTTGGTAAATAAAAGTACTAAAAACCATTAATAGCCAGCAAGTTTAACCTGTTTCAATGAAGGTTCATGAAACTCCAATGTTCAGGGTCCTGCTTAATACAAGGGAGCCAACCCTCTCATGCACAGCTTTGGTTGTGTGTGTGTGTGTGTGTGTGTGTGTGTGTGTGTGTGTATGTGTGTGTGTCTTGGTTACTCTTCTCTCATTGCTGAGACAAAATACCCAACACCCAAAATGAAGGAAGAAAAGGTTTATTTAGCTTCCAGTTAGTGGAGGTTTCAGTCCAAAATCAACTAGCTAAAAGGTAGAGTGGCACATGGCAGGGCGCGGCAGCTCATGGTGGTGGAAAACAGCAAAGCAGCAAGGGCGAAATGGTAGGAGAGGGGCTGTGGCAGAGTGCAAGCAGCTCTCCATTCCTTAGATTGCATTCAGGCTCGCCATGGGAATAGCACTCATACTCATAATCCCAGCATTGGATCATGAATTAATAATCACCAACTCTAGAAGCCCAATGAATGCATGAGGCTTTGAGGGAACAACTAGACCCAAACCATAATAGTGTGTGTGTGTGTGTGTGTGTGTGTGTGTGTGTGTGTGTGCTGCTAAGGATTGCACTAAGGGTGTTTGCACTAGGCCACATCCCCAGTCTTTTTTTTATTTTTATGTATTTGGCACAGGGTCTCATTACATGGCCTGGACTCTCAGCGATCTTCCTGTTTTCAGCCTCCCAGTACCCTGTCTCAGTGGCCTGCTCAGCATGCCCGGGGGGAGGGGCTGGTGCGGCATGTAGTGCTGGGGATCAAATCCCGGTCTCTCTGCTTGCCTAAGCAGGTGTTTAGTCCTCTGAGGTATCTCACTGGCCCTCTTTTTATATTTTCTTTTGAGACAGGGTTTTGCTAAATCACTAGGTTGTCCCTATTAGGCTTAAACATTTCAATCTTCCTGCCTTAGCTTCTCCTAGAGTTCTGGAGGCTAGGACTGCAAGCATGCACCATCAGTCCTAGCTGGCAAATCCTCTTTGCTTATCTGGTTAGCATAAGCTGGTTAAGCTGATGCATAATGTTCTGCTCCTCCTTGAAATTTTTTCTTGTCTTTGCCAGGAGTGATGGTGAACACCTATAATTCCAACACTAAGAGGCTCTGGCAGGAGGATTGTCATGAGTTCAAGGCCAGGCTTAGCGATATAGTGAGACTCTGTTTCAAAAAAACCAAAAAAGAAACAAAAGTCTTTCTTTCTGTGTATGAAATATGGAAAGAAATTGTTTTCTCCCTTGGTTACCTCAAAATGTAATGTTGGGTGTTTACTACTGTGACCTCAGAGGCTGTCTTGCCCTGGGCCTTACCCCTTATTCCTTCCCAAGAAGGACTCCCTCCTGCATCTCTCCATAGCCTCCTACTCTTGTCCCTGAACTCTCACCAAGTGATACTTGGCTTCACGTGAGATGATCCTTTCCACTTACATAAAGCCCATTTCTGCTGAAGGCTTTGGGGAAAAGGTTCATTTTTTGTGACAACGGGTCCCCTTCCCTAAAGTATTGTGTTGTACTTGCTGGGGCAGCACATGCATCCTAATGCATTGTCCTGAATTCAGCTGTGATACATGGACATGGGTGGTCACCTTGCAACTATGAAGTAGCAGATCTGAGAGAAAGATCAAGAGAATCACAGACACATAAACTCTGGCCAGTGTGTACTGCTGAATCAACACCAACCATTGTCTACGTGCAGACCTCTGGTGTGAGGAAAACACCTTTAGTTAAGCCAGTGTTAGATGGGTTTTCTGTTGCTTTCAGCGGATTGCATTTCTAGTTCTCCCAAATATTAGTCAATATCACAGCCAGCTATTGACTGTAGCTTACTGTTTCTTATTGATTTTGTGTAAGACTGAGTTATGAAGGGCAAGCATGTTCCTAAGGTGGGCGAGGCCCAACCACCTTCTCTCCATTTCGTTGTATTTTCTCCTTTGGCAGAGGTCAAATTTGAGGTAAGAACCAAGAAAAGTATTGCTGCTTGTCCTCTATCTGTTGTCACATTTCTGCCTTATGGTAGCTAGTAGGTCAGCTTGCTTCACTTTAAAATTATTGGGGTTTCATTCAGAAGTAAATGGGCAGTTGTCTGTACCACTTTCTCCGAGCTTTAAGCTTTAAATTCATGGCCCTCAAGCACACATCATAATAGATCTTCACTTTCTAATGCTATTGTTTCTTGTAGATTTCTCTTTTACAGTCTTGGAAGGGCAAAGAAACTAATACTCTTTTTTTTTTTTTTTTTTTTTTTTTTTTTTGAAATACAGTCTATCTGTGCAGTTCAGGCTGGCCTTGAGCTC
>NW_004524663.1:8118091-8142775 GCF_000260255.1 Octodon degus | reverse complement strand
AGTATTGGAAGGGCACACCAACTCATACTATGTTTTTTTTTATTTTTTTTTTTTTTTTTTTTTTTTTTTTTTGTATTTTTGAAATACAGTCTATCTGTGCAGTTCAGGCTGGCCTTGAGCTCACTTTGCAGCCCAGCTTGTCTTGAACTTACAAAAATCCTCCTGCCTCAGCCTCCTGAGTGCTGGGATCACAGACATGTGCCTCCAAGCCTGGCTCTCAGTCATAATGACTGAATTGACTTTTGTAATGAATGTAATTTGAATTTACATATATTTATTCTGGGCTGTCAAATTTTATGCCAGCACCTTAATTGGTTCTGTTAGAGTGAGCATAATCCTTGGGTATAGGAAGCAATTAAATCCTTTTGTCATTTTGCATCAGTCACAAAGCACCATAAAGTTTTGATTGGCTATGTGAGGTACATACTTACTGAGCACAAGTGGCCATGATTGATACGCATTTCACTGGAGGCCAAGAGAATGCAGATTCTTTGACGTTAAGGAGAAATATATCAAATGTTCAGTCATTGCCACAGTGGGTTGAGTGTTGAGTCAAGTCAGAAAGAAAGGCGAATTTAACTTCTTACCTGTGTAGAATCATCACAAGCTTTATTTCAAATTTACCTAGAGATTTTTGGATGGGATTTGTGATATTTTTACATGCCCACAATGTCTCTTAGAAGATGTAGGGATTTATAGACCTGGTTAGTGTTTCTCATTATTGTCTCTGTCATCTTGAGTATGGAAATGAAATGAAAAAATATGTAATTATAGTTCTGGACTTAAATTGAAATGCTGAAACACAGACTTGGTTTATTTGTAACCAAGAATCACCAGGTTCATTTTCTCTTGCAGATGGGACATGCGTTGTACCATGAAAGTGGCTATGTAGAAGAGCTTTCTTGGAACCCAGCTCATATTTCGTATTTGTGGAGCATTTTCTTTGCATGGTCTTTTCACCACAATTCTAGCTCCACCTGCCTGGAAGAGGCGCTGATCACAGAGAGAAAGGAACTGAGTAGAGTGGTATTTCCTAGCAGAAGGTCTAGAAAAAGTTGTGAAAGAAAACCTGGGTAGGTATTTGTGGACTGACACATGAGATTAAATAGTGACTTTTTCTCAGGAAAAAAAAAAAAAGAAGTTCTTTGACTTAAGGATCTTTGCTTTCACATCACTTCCAGCTTCTGTGGCAGAAAACTGTGTGTGAACTTCAGCCTGATGGCTGGATTCTAAAGGCAGAAGTGTTTTTATTGGTGAGTTAAGTTCTATGTGAGAACTGGGCTCAGGATGCAAGTGGAGGAGAATATGTACCTTCCTTGACTTCTGATTTTTCTGGAGATTGTTTGGATTCTTTTGTATCATGTAAAGGCGGTGGTCCCCCCACATCAGGCTGCATTGTGGACACCAGCAGCCAACTCTGGGCCCTACAGTAGCAATCCTTGGCTACAAAGGGCAGTATCCTGTCCCACCAATGCCATCATTCCTTTTTTGAAAAACGTATTTAGTACAGGGTCTCACTATGTAGATCAGACTTGTAGTGATTCTCCTGTGTTCAGCCTCCCAAGAGCTGGGATTACAGGTACACAGCACCATGCCTAGTCTCAATCGCCGTTTTAGCAAGCCCCATGGGTAGGACCAGCCGGGTACGCCATGAATCGAACCCCAGCCACTGCACTCTGCCTCAGCAGGCACTTTAGTCCTCTGAGCTATCTGTTCAGCCCTCAATGCCATCATTCTTGATGAGTTTTCTTTGTATTATTGAGAAGTAGACAAGTAATAGAGATGTTAATTCTTCACAGGTGTAAAGACTGGCAAGCAAATTCAGTTCTGAGTTTCAGCAGGGCTAATCTAGAGCCCCAGCCTGCATTCCCATTCAGGCCCTAGGTTTTCTTCTTTTCTTGACCTGGCAAGGAGGACAGTGGCCAAGCCACCTACCTGGCAGGGCTGTGAACCCAGCACCCTTTTTTGTCAGTCTCTCCTACTTGATTGACAGCACACACAGCCCTGAATGTAGTAGGATGCAGCAAGCCCTTGCAGACCTCAAGCAACAGGAGAAGAAGGGGGAAAACCCCTCTAGAGTACCTAATTGTGTGCTTTTAACTAATTGCTCCAATTAGTCCCACTCCTTGCAGTTATGCCACTCTGTAACTCTGTCAGCTGGGATGCTTCTGGAAGTGGAAACTGCTGTAATGGTCAAGTACTCATCAATTAAAACTCTTACTCAAAAAAAAAAAAAAAACCAACCCTCTTACTATGTGCAATTAGCTTCTCTTTATGATTTCATGGCAGCCTAGGGAGTTGGCAGGTGGTGTGGTGAGGTCCCTGCACCACTGCAATGAATGGTGCCGTGCTGTGTTCATTTCTGTAATGTTGATGATGTACAAATTCCATTAAAGACAAAAATAAATGATGTAAGAGCAGAAGTACTTTGCATTTGGGATAATTTTAAAAGACCTAGTATTTCCCCTTTATTATTGATTACATTTTGACAATACACAGAGCAGTAGATGATGGCTAACGGGAAAATGGCTTTTGAACACCTCTGTGAAGCACTTTGGAAGCATCTTTAACATGTGATATTACCAATATTTGTGATTAGAATATTTATTGCTTCATTTCAGCTAGGCCTTTGTAGGATCACAACAAAAAAGAGGTTAGTCTAGCTCTAGGTATAATCCTGGGACTCATAAAACCTTTTTGAAGTATTTAGTCATTTTCTTTCTATAGCCTAAAAGTTTGCTTGCAAACAAAGGGAGGTCAGATTATAGAAAAATAAGACAGAATTATTTCTACTGTGATCTATTTCTGCCCCCCTTTGGTGGTACCAAGGATCGAACTCAGGACCTTGAGCTTGCCAGGCAAGCACTTATTCAACTGAGCTATCTCCCCAGCCCCATATTCTTTAAGCTTATGTGAATTATTAAAAAACATAGGAAAGCATATAAAACATATGAATATCTAACTTCATGGGTTTTCATGAGGTCAAGAAGTAAACGCTGACTCTGGCCTGGAAGTTGTCCTTTTGCATCTTCTCAGTCACTTTCTGTCTTCGAAAGGCAACTGCTCTGGTGAAATTCAATTAACATTTGTCTTTCACTTTTAGGTCTTGAGAAGATGTCTGTTCCAACACTACTGAGACAGCAATCTTCTTGTTACTTTAGCTAAGATTAATTTTTTTCTCTTTTTGTATCTAGATTTGAAAGTTTTGCTATGATGAGAATTTCTTTATCTCGCTTGAATTTTATAGGGTGTCATGTACCTATAATTTTTAAAAAATTATTTTGGAAATCTCAGCTATTGTTACTTCAAACATTGCCTTGGTCTCATTGTTTCTCACCTTTGCCTCTAGGATTTCAGAAATATTTTAGACCTGGCTTCTATTTTCTCCATCCTCTTACTCTCTTTTAAAAATATTTCAACCCAGCATGGTCGTTCATGAGTATAATCCTGTCAGTTGGGAGGCTTAGACAAGAATATTGTTGTGCATTTGAAGTCAGCATGTGCTCCATAGTTAGCTCAAGGCCAGCCTGGACTACATAGCAAGACCCTGTCTCAGTCCCCTTTCAATCAATATTTTCCACTTTGTCCTTCCCTTTATGCTTCAATCTGAGTCATTTTTTTTTTTTTTTCCTGACTTGGTCCACTAGTTCTAGTTCACTTAGTTTCTCTTCATCTCTGTATAAATTATCCTAAATTAATCCATTTAAGTCTTAAGGGTGGTTAGTATATTTTCAATTATAGAATATATAGTTAGTTCTTTTCCAATCTTATATGTTCCTTAAAATAATTTCTGTTTTGTTCCAAATTTGCAATCTCGTCATTTCATTTCTTAAAAGAGCAAACAAGTTCTGCTTCTGTGTTGCTTGTGTTTCATTGCTATTCATGCCATACACATGAATGTCAGAGAAACACAAAAGAACCATCTCAGATTCTCTCTGTATTGGTTCACAGATGCTCTTTTATGAATTCTGATCTAGACCATAATAAGAGCCAAATATATGAACCTACAAGACTCAAAACCAGTTTAAACGATTATCAACAGTCAGCAATGATATTATTTTAATGTTCATGCCTGATAAGTCCAATAACTGGATCCATTGTATGTCCACTTTTATTATCTGTTGGTTCTGCTATCTCTTACTCTGGTCTTCTTGCCATTTTCTTTGTGTGTGTTTCAGAAGCTATATTGAAGTAATCATTCGTAGAAATACTCTATGCCTCGGATAATTTCTTCCATCAGGGAAGATTTTTGTTTTTTCCTGTCTGCCAACTCTTGCATCGAGAATCACCATAATCCAATTTCAGGGATGAAGATGATCCAAGACTGAGCTGAAATTCCTGCAAAATCCAGTCTGTCTGCTTCACACCTGCCAGGGAGACCCACCCTCTCTTACTAAGCCCATGGGTAGCCACTCTATTTTATCCCTGGAGACTTCAAGAGAGCCACACCTCTGCTTTTCACTCTCTTCCGGAATTGGTAAAAAGCGTCCAGAGGAAAGCCTGAGCAATGTGCCTTTACCCTGGTGAGGAGCGGCGCAGTGTGGCTGGCACAGGCAGGGCTGTAGTAGCTCAGCTGCTCCCCAGACTGGCTTAGGCACCTCCAGGAGCAGATGCTTTGGGTGTCTCCAGAGTGGTGGTGGGGCTCTGGGGGCCTCCTGTTTACCCTGCCCATGCTGAATGGAGTGCACCTCGGTGCCGGGAGATGGGGTTGTGGGTGATTTGGGCTCCTCTCCTCACTAGGCTACTGCGTATCTCTGTAACCTGTGGTGTCTCTCTGCCACATTCTCACCCTACTCCAGTGCATGGCATCAGACACCAGTGAAACAGCAGCCATTGTCTCATTGGTTCCTTTGGTTTTGCTTTTTGTGAAGGGAAGTGCTCTAGGCACTCCTAGGCAGCTATCTGGCTGACATCCTATTCTTTTAAAAACATTTTTATTAGTATACGTTTGTAATTTATGCAATTCACAGTCATCTATGTATATGTGATTACATGCATGTATTACAGCTTGTTTCTTTTTCTTTAATCCCTTCTCCTTCTCTCCTCCTTCTGTGGTTCCCCATCCCCTTTTTCATACTTGTTGATAGTACATACACATGAATGTCTTAGCTCATGTTATGGCATACGGCATTTACATTAATTGGGATTATTAGGCTCCTGAAATGGCAGATCATTATTCCTTTCATTCCCCTATCTTCCTTGCTCCCTTGGACCATTTTCCTATAGCAAGAGTTCTGTCCTATTGTCCCTTTCTATCTCTCCTTTATTGTTTCTGTTTGTACTTCACCTCACTCAAGTGAGAGTTACCATGTGGCATTTAAATGTGTGTTTGGTTTATTTCACTCAGGATTACATTTTCTAGGTGCAGCCATTTTTTCTATGAGGTCTCAAATGCACCCTTCTTTATGGCTCAGTACTATTCAGCTACGTATGGATGTATATGGATCCCACATCTTCTTTATCTAATCATTTGTTGAAGGGTATACAGGCTGCTTCTAGGATTTAGCTATTCTAAATTGTGCTGCTATAAAATCAGCGTGCATGTATTGGTGTAGTGCACGGCCTCCCATTCTTAACTTATCCATTAATACTTCTGAGGACAATAATAGAAAGATTTTTATAGAATCTTTAAACATAAGGAATATTCCATTCAATTCTCCATTAGCCTTGTGAAGTAGATAGTGCTTCTACTTACTGATCTACCAGGGAGGATTTATTGATCGCCATTTCTGTAAACTGCTTGTTTACATGTAAATGTGTCCCTCACTCTCTTTCTCCCCTGGGGTGGATCGCACAGGTAGGTTCCTGTACTGTTTGGTTTCCAAGTGCATCTGACCAAAAGGAGGCTCTGCTGGGAAGTTGGTAGGGACATCAGGGCATCCTCGCCTCTCCTCTGCTTGCCATGGTGTCTGAAAGCAGCTGTAACCCTGCGTGATTTGGTCTCCTTATTAGAAACCCAGCCTTCTGGATCATGGTAACACCAGTTCTTCCATTACCCTGATTCCTAGGCTTGGAAGATGGTTCTTGCTTCTACTAGCTTTTGGGTTTTGTTGCTCCGTTTCACTTCTTGACTCATCCATTATTGTTTGATCATCTTCCTCTTAATTTCTCCTCCTTTTTTTTTTTTAGAGATAATGACTTGCTGAATGGCCCAAGCTAGCCTTAAACTCATCATCTGCCTTGCTCAGTCTCCCATGGAACAAGGATTAAAATTTATGTCACTACAACTGGCTTAATCGCAATCATCTTTAAAAACCTCATGGAGTTACTTTTCCATCTGTAGAATTTTGCTATAGTATGAAGTATGCAATACATTATGCCTTTCTTGACAGAATAAAAGATGTCTTTGTATAAAGAAATGACAGATGACACATGTTAAGTGTCAAGCTTAATGATTTAAACAAGAAGGTCAGAATAATTCAATAATCTGGGAGACCCCTTGCATCCTCATGACCTTTAGGTAGAATTATGTTAAGTCAGGCTATACAGGAGGTGTAGTAGGATAAAATAGAAAAGAATCCAGGTGGGAGCTGGTATTAAAGAGGGGAAGTAAGACATTTTTGGGAAACAAAATCTTTGTTCAGACTATGTTAAAATAGCCTGTGAAATTATCTCCAGTTCAGACTCAGGGCATGTTTGTATAACTTGCTGATTTTTATGCAGGTCTTGGAACATCTTTAAAAGCCCTTGAAAAGTATTTGATGTGGTGGCATTCCCATTGCCACTTGCCATGTTTTGTCATGCTGGTTCACAAGTTTGAACATCTCTAGAAATTAGAAAAACTGTCTTTTCAAGTGCTGCCCACAGACAGCTACCTGAAAGGTGTGTAATGAATGGTAGTAAAAGTTTGTCAGCAAAACATATTTCCAGTGAATATGTCCAGTAGGGTGTACAGAGAGATGTTCTTTCTAAGCTAGGATGTTATTGTTAATGCTTATTGGGTCAACTGGAATCTATGAAAAGGTTAGGAAATGGAAGATATAATGTGATGTCAATTATGTGCATATAGATTTCTATTCTGGAGCTAATTTTTATTATATTGTCAGGCTGTGCTCAAACCCAGTGCCATAGAATCCATATGCCTCTACTTTTGGTGTGTAATTTATTGACATAGTTGGTGGAAAGGGCATTGAATTCAGAGATATCTGAGATAAAGACACTTGTTTGATTCTTTTTAGTTGTTTGATATTGGGTAAAGAACTTGAGTTTTTCGTTCCTTATTTACAACGGAGGAAGAATAATGCGACCTCTCTCAAAAGGTTGCAGGTATAATTTTTGGTGAATGTGTTCAGCAAGCTGCCTTACAACGGAGGCTATTTCTCCCATGAATGTTTGCTGGCTACCCTATTGTGCTTCAGCTGTGTACTTCAACAAGGAAGAAGACTGTAGGTAGATGCCTCGCTAGGCATGGGCACTAGCAAGAGAGTCGCAGTATTTTCTTTCTTGCTTTTTTTAGTTTTCCTTTTCTTCAGTTGCTGCTCCTAAAGTCCTGGCTCCTGGCCCATAGAATATTTGTATTCATTATACATATTACCCACATGACGCACTTGGCTCTGCTCCGAGGTGGAAGCTGACATCAGTAAATGGTTCCTTTATTGGCTTTATAACTAAGTTTCATTTCCTTTCCTCTCTTACATCCTGGAATCATATATATGTGGCAGAAAGTATACATGATTTAACAAGGCATTACTTGAAAAGTCTATTTTTTTCCCTCCTCAGGGCCTTATTAGCAACTGATAATCTTAACATTTCAGCTCCTAATTAGAGCCCTCATCAGATATTCCTTGACTGCATTCTATTAAGCATCCCTGTTACACCACCTGGTAAGAACATTTTTAAGAAATGCTCGTGGGGCTTCTTGCAAGCTTTTGCTTTCCCTTCCTAGAGCAAATTGCTAAAACTGGTCAGAAGTCACATTATTTACTCTGAATCCAACAGTCTTTTGCAGTTTATGTTTATCTTGTCACCCAAGCACAGTAATAACATTTTGATGTGTGCTGCATGCTAATTACTTTTATTGTTTCAGAGATTTTCTTAGCAATAGTGCTCCCTTGCTCCTAAATATTAGTATACTCTGAGGAAGGCCTAGAATCTAAAAATACCATCTTAACTGTATCCTTGAAGACAAAGTAGATGCTGTCATAGGCCCAACCCTCCCCCATTCTTTCAACCATTCACAACACATCATCATCATTTCTTGAAGGGACTGCTGGCATCTTTGAATTTAAGAGGGCTTTAAGATTTCTCTCTTAACTCAAATGTAAATGACAATGGAAAACTGCTCTTTTTCTTTAAGTTCAAACGCAGCAACAATTATGGTCAGTATTATTAGTTTTCTTCAAAACAAAAAAAATACAGTAATTAGCAGCCTAGAAAACAGATGCAAATCCTGAACTTCCAAAGGCCAAATTTACATTGAAGTTTGGATGTAGTAGCGAAGACTTTACAGCTGACAAAATAAGTGAAATAGAGTCTAACCCTAGACATCACACTTTAAGCAACATTTATTCAAGTGATACACAGACTAGAAGCAGTAAATCAGAAATGGAGAAGTGGTTTTCTAGTTAACTTAGGCTGCCTTATAAAAACCATGAACCAGGTAGCTTAGGTAACAGATGCATGTTTCTCAGAGTTCTAGAGGCTGGGAGCCCAAGACCGAGCTGCTGACTGATTCAGGGTCTTGCTGAAGTTCTCTCCTGACTTGTAGACAGCAGACTTCTTGAGTAGCCTTTCTTCTGTGTTTACATGTGATCAGCAAACAAGAGCAAGCTGAGTCCTGTCTGTCTCTATCTCTCTGTCTCTGTCTGACTCTCTCTCTCTCATACTAGTGATTGAACTCAGGACCTTGCGCTTGCCAAGTATGTGCTTATTCCACTGAGCTATCTCCCCTGCCCTTGTATGTCTTTTCTTATAGGTGTACTAATCGTGTCTAAGGAACCCACCCTCATGTCCTCATCAAGCCCTCATTACTTCCTAATGGACTTATCTCCAAATACCATTTGCTGAGAAGTTGTAGTCAAATACGTTAGTAGCGACTACAAGAGAAATAGGTGTTTGATATGAATGAACAAACAAACAAAAAATTGTAGCTGTTTTCTTCAAGAGATCGCATGTAGTGGAGGGGCATGGCCCTCTATGGAGGTCAGTGGTTCCTGACAGAATCAAGATTATGAATGTTTACAGTCATGAACCTAAGTTGTTAAGGAGTACATTTGCTGTCACTTGAGGACAAGAAAGAGTGTAATCTAATTTTGAATTATTTTGTCATTGTAATAAATTAAGTATTGGTATGTCTGCAGGTTACAATCAATCATGTGAAAAATCTGTTTATGTGCAATGGCTCATTTTCTGAAACGTGATAAATCTCTTGTATGAACAGATATTTGTTAAGTATTTTCTAGGGTCAGGCAATAGGGTACAATTTTCAAAAAAGAATTTTCTTTTTGACTAAATTATCCCAAATTCTAACAAAACACAATGTTGCTATTTTAGTTGTTGAATACATCTAATTAGATTCTTTGCTACTTAGCAACAAGATTTTAAAAACATATTATTTTCTTGTTTATTTATTTTAAGTTTATTTATTTGATACAAGGTCTCGCCACACAGTTCAGCCTCCTAGTGATCCTCAGCTCTGGGATTACAGGCATTTGCCACTATGCCTGGTTTCAGCGACCAGTAGGGTGTGCCTGGGGTTCCAGGGCTAGCAGGGCATGTAGTACTGGGGATTGAATCCGGGTCCTTGCACTTGCCAGGCAGGTGCTTAGACTGCCAAGCTATCTCTCTAGCCCAACAAAATATTATTTTTTTATCCAAATGTTTCCAAGCGTGATAAAAATTATTGGCCTTTAATTTAAAAGTGATGTATAAATTAGGCTCCCACAGAAGAAAGAATTATGCTTGACCAAAATTCCCTCACCTGGGCCAAGGACCAGTATTTCCCAATTTGTCTGCCCTTTTCTTCTCAATGTCTGCTCTCCTGCTAACAGCGTTTCCTTGTGATTGCAATAGCTGCCTTTCTCCTTACTGCAACCTGCTGTACATGCCAAGCAGACACTATCCATCTCCATCCACAAGGAGATCTTGCCAGGGATTCAAGGTGCTCAGCGTCAGCTGGCTACGATTCCCTGAGTCAGTCCCTACAAGAGAGATGACCCTACCAATGGGACCATAATAACTGCAATCATTTGGCAGAGATTCCCTGCATTCCCATTGGCGTTTAGAAAGGAACAGCCAGGCTCTGCTTCTGTAATTCCCTTTTGTATATGTTTTCACATCTGGGAAACCCCCATTTATCTGACACATCCCATCTTTAGTTATATTAAAACCATTGAGCAAACTGCTGGCCTCATGCTGGCAGTGGTACCGGACTGTCTTGTTAAGGTGACCCTGCAAATCTTGGTTATGAGCCATTATGTCCTGATTTTAGAGTTGATGCTTGGGTGTAATCTAATGCCTAGAGATCTGTGTTCTAAAGGGGGAGGTGCCTGTTTCAAGTGCCCTCAGTGTGTTTCATGCTGAGTAACACTGTGTCCTGTGTTTCATCTCAGATCTGCATCTAATTCATTAACAAGTCTTATGAACTTTACCTAAAATCTGTCCCAATTCCATCCCCCTCTCTGGCCTGTCTCTCTAGCTCAAGCCTCCAATCACCTTCTCTTCAACACTATCCTCATAAGCAGTCTCCCTACCTGCAATATTGTCTGTTGGCTTTTTTTTTTTTAACACAGAAAGTATAATGATCCCTTAAAATCTATGTATTTTTATATCACTCCTCTGCTCAAATCATCCAACTGCTTCCTGTGAAAGAATAAAGCCTGAATACCTACAACAATTTAAATAGGCTCCTATCTCTGTGCTGTGTGGTTCATCGTCTCTCTATCCCTGCACAGTTATGTACTTGCTAATTCACTGTCCTGTCCTCCTCCTTCTACCACTGTGATGGTGTGTATCTGGATGTCCCCCAAAAGTCTCATGCAGCCATGGGGAGGTGCCTTTTGGAGGTGGCTGGGAGTTGGTGATTAGTTCATGGTCCAGTGCTGGGATTACAGGTGAGTACTCCACGAACCCCAGGGTGGACAGCCTGCGTACAGTGTAAGGGCCAGAGAGAGCCATCCCCTGTACTCTTCCCTTTTCACCCTTGTTGTTTGTGTTGTCTTCTGCAGCCATAAACTGTTGCCTTCGCCATGCCAACCTGCCTTAGTGCCAGCTGATAGCCGACTGAAACCTCTACACACTGAGATAAATAGACTTTGCCTCCTATAACTTCGGTGTTAGGTGTTTTGTCCCAGCAGTAACAGAAAAGTAATTAAAACAACAACTTGTATATAAGCCACAGGGATGTTCGAGATCCCAGAGCAGTGCCTGGTACTTTACGTCCCTTTAGTAAAACTATGCTGATCAATTACCACATTGATTCATTAGATTATTTAATTTTTATAGCATTTTGTTTAGAGATTAGGTGCTGCTAGTCGGTGCTGATTCAATAAACTGAAAAAGCAGGCTCAGAAACTTGCTTAAAGATAGTTATTAGGGAGCTACGTTTTGATCCTTATGTGCTTGAGGTTAGTATCCATCACACTTTTAACCCCGTTAGTGATATGGACCTGTGTGGCAATGTTAGTGACCAGTGGTAGTTGGTATTCAGTAACTTGGTCATTGATGTTCCATGCCAGGACAGGATCACTGGATTATAGTTGATTTTACAGCTAACAATAAAATTTCCAGAGGTAAGTTCTAATTTGTCTACATAGCTACCAACCAAAACTCTGTCCAATATGAGGACATGAAACTTAGTTTTTTAAAAATATTCTGTTTTGAATGAACAGATAGAAACTTGCTGATTAGTAACTATATTATCATAGTTCCTACTTATTTCCCATCTTCTACCAGATAAACAGATCAGTATAGAAACTGTAAGACAGTCATTCATCTCTCTTTATCTTCAGGAGATTAATTCCAGGATCTCCTGTGGGCACTAAAACCTGTGGATGTTCAAGTCCCTTAAAGTAAATATTGTATTATATGAAGATAACCTACACAAGTTCTCCCATATATTTTAATTTACATGTGATACAATGTGAATGCTATCTAAAGTGTTTAGGGAATAATAAGAAAAAAGTCTTTGTGATTTATGTATTTATTTTTTTATGTATTGGTACAGGGTTTCACTATGTAGCTCACACTTGAAGCGATCCTCCTGTGTGGGCCTCCCCAGTGCTGGGATTACAGGCATGTGTCACCATGCTCAGTTTTGGTGGCCAGCCAAGTGTACCCAAGGTTCCAGGACTGGCACAGTACATACCAAGGATTGAACCAGGGTTCTAATGCTTGCCAGGCAGGTGCTTAGACCACCGAGCTATCTCTCCAGCCCAAATCTTTGTGTTTAGTACAGATGAAGTATTTTCCCCAAATATCTTTGGTCCATGGTTGGTTAAATTCACAAATGTGGAATCCATGAATACTAAGGATTGACTGTTTATATAGTCTGAATCCCAAGCCAGAAGACAAGATATCAACTAGTTAAAAAATTAGTCATTTAGATATCAGAGTCAAATAGCATGCCATAAGTCAAGTACAGAATTTTAGATGTTACTTCTCCAAGGTTTTAGCAAGTGTCTCCCTAGAAATGGATATTCCAGCTTACAAATATTTAGCTGGTGTGAGACAAAAAATAGCTTTGGAAACTAACCACATGCTCATAATCTTCTGTTATTGCTGCTTCTTTGTCCAGGTCAAAGGCAAGTTTAGAGGCCAGGTTGACAGTGACAGGCGCATCGCTCTTCAGGGTTCTGTCCTGACAGAGGAGAATCAAGACAGCCTGGAGTGGATGCTGGCCTGCATTCCAAATATTTTTCATTTTTTATTATTTTAGAGCTGGAGGTGAATCCGTGGTCTCATACATGCCAGGCAAGTGCTCTGCCACTGAGCCACATCCCTGTGCTCTGGAGTTCATCTCTGAATTCGCGTCACTTGTCTTGCAGCTTAGTGTAGTATTTTTTTTTTTCCTGTGTAGACAACATTCTTCAGTTTTCTATCTACTGTGTGAATTTGAATACTTCCAAACTCAAGTCTACTGAAAAATCAGAAAACAAGTATTTGTACATATGTATGTTTTTAAATAGAAAGAGTACAAGTGGACCTAACAGTAGCATGTGCTAATATTGTTTGGCAGTCAAAAATCATTCTGAAACATGAAAACATGAACCTAGAATGTTGGACTTTTTCCTGCCAAGGTCATTTTAATCATACCTCTTTCTAAAAACACCCATTAAATGCCGGGGCAGGTGGTGTTTGCTGGCAGTATGTAGACAGCACACTTGGCCCATTATCAAGGAGCTCAGGGTCAAGTAACTTTTCTTTCAGCTTCATGTGTTCTTGTTTCTTTCAACTATTCTAAAAAAGGAAATAGAATATTGAGAGAAATGAAAGTGAGATTACTTATTAGTTTGGAAGTCATTTAATTAAATTCAGTAGAGGACAGATATTCAGGAACACGTCTTAGAGTTCATCCACCTTCAGACCTGAAGAAGGGGTCTGAGTGTACAACCAGAGAGGATACTGAGATAGAATAAGTGTGGGGGCTATGACCTAGCTCAGTGATAGGGAGCTTTCTCTCTCTGACCTTGAGAATATCTTGGCGTATCTTATACATGTGGGCATCCCCCCAGTTTTTTACATTAGGGCCCAGGTTTTAGCTCAGCAACACATTGCCTGCCTGGCAACTGTGATGTTATGAGCTTGGTTCCAGTACCAGGAGGGGGTTATATTGAAGTCTCAAGTCCTGGTACCTTAGAATATGACTGTTTGGGAGATGGAACCTTTAATGAGGTAATTAAATTACATGAGGTCATTAGAAGTGCTGGTCATTTACTTGCCATTCCAGTATTTACCTTATGTTTTACTCTTAGTACTTCTTTGTCATCATGAAAACTTTTTCTTAGTTCAATTGTTTTGAAACATTTAATTTTCTGAATATTGCTTAATCTTAATTTTTGTTCTAAGATTTATACTGTATCTTTGACTTACAATTTATTTAAAAGACATTGTATGATATCTTCTCCTAGTATTAGAAACTTTAAAAAGTTTTTCTGTTGACTTTAAAAACCCAGAGCTTTGTACCTATGTTGTTTATTTATTATTTCTTGCCTATATCTTGTATTATGAGAAACTACTTTGGCAGTAACAATACACAATGTACTAACCATTGTTACTCTCCTAAAATCTTGTTTTGAGATTTTGTACCATTTTTTTTTATTTTTTTTCTTTAAAATAACTGATGTCAAAAAAAAGAATTAAATGCAATATAACCTACAAAAAATAATAAATAAATAAATAAAAATTTAAAAAAAAAATTACATGAGGTCGAGTAGTCCCTAATCCGATTGGCTGGTATCCCCTAGGAAGAGGAACTCAGGATGCTGAGAGGTACAGAGAGAAATCCATGTGAAGCTGAAGGGAGACTTCAGACGAAATCAGCCTTGCCGCCACATTGAGCTCAGTCTTCTGGCTTGCAGAGGTGTAAGCAAACAAATGTCTGTTGTGTAAGCTGTAGGATATAGTCAGCAGTCTTTTGTTGCAGTAGCCATAGCAAAACTTATCCAAGCATGTACACACATAGGAGGACACGTAAGATCTCCAACTGCCCTTGTGTATCAGGGCTAATTTAGGAAGAAATATTGTCAGGTGCTGGATTATGCTGGGCTTACTCAGCATAATGGCAAGATAAAAAAAAAAACAAACACTTGGCTGGTTACTCTAGGTACACATATGTGAAATACTTTTATGTTTCCACCAGTTCATTTACCCATGGAATATTTTAACTGCTACTATCTACCAACTATTAAACTAGGTACAGGGAACACGTGAGTGACTGGAACATAGTTCCTCTATTCTTGTTACTACAGTTACTGGACTACAGTTGGTATTTTCCCAGATGATTTCCTGTAAAGTTATCTTGTTTACTGGTGTTTCCCCATTCTTCTTTCTCTTTCTTAATGACTAGATCATGGATAGCCACGCAGCATTTGTAGTAGTTCGTGTTGGCTCCCAGGAAGTCATTCAGAGAACATGTTTCAGTAAATTAGACTTTGTGATACCTCTGACCTGCAGTGTTATCATTTCTCTGACTCAATTCCAGAAAAGAGCACCACCTCCTGTGACCTTTTCCCCTGTATTTCAGGCCATAAATAGATGCTGGGGCCCTGCCAAGTTGGGTCACTGTGGCTCATAAGGGACTATGAGTTCCTTACAAATATTACACAGCTATGATGCCACTCAAGGTGACTTATGACATCTGTCCTGCTCTAGCAATAGCACCTCTTGGCTTTCAGTATAATGCAGTTGTAAACTCTTCTTCTCAGGTGATTACCTAGAAGAGCTTTCAGAGAAATCAAACAAGAAATATAAGAAACTTATTACTTCACTTTACCCAAGACCAGGATTAGGAAGAGCCAGAGTAGAACTTCTAGATATTTTTTAAATTTAGGATTGTGATAACAGATAAATGATGTTTGATATTTACCTGTATTAGTCAGGATTCTCAGATAAACAAAATCAATGGGAGTAGAAAAGTGTGTATGTGTGTGTACTATCTATATTTGAGGGTTATTTTAAGGAATTTTCCCACATGATGATGGGGCTTGGCAAACCCCAAGTCCACAGGATAGACCACCAGTTGGAAATCCAGGCAGTGTTTGTTTGTTAGAGTACTGAAGCAGAATTCCTCCTTCTGAGGAGGTAATCAGTCTTTGCTGACATGACCCTCAGTGGATTATGTAAGACTTATCTGCATACAGACAGTAGCCTGATTTACTTAAAATCTACTGATTATGAAGGTCAACCACATCGACCTTCATAGAAAATATTCCAGTGTTTGGTTAAGCATGGGGGTATGATAGCCTAGTCAAGTGAACATATAGCTAACACATAATTCATGACTAAAAAGAGTAATCAATTCTTTACCATGTCATTGAGGAGAAAGAATCTCTACAGAGGTCACTAGGTACCATAAAAGTCCTCTAAATTTGCCGTTCATCTCCCTTTGCATGTTTTAAGTCTTAGGTTGCAGTCAATGCTTCACAAGGCTGGCAAGTCCATTTCTGGGTAAATTTTATAGTTTATAAATCCTTGCTTAAATCCTTTATTTAATCCCAGTCCTTCTTCTTACAGCTTTTATGCTTCAAGTACAGTCCTTCTCACTGGAACAATACAAAGATAACTTCTTAATCTCCTAAAGTGTTCTGTAAAATATTAATTTTGTGCAATGGTTAGTATTGGACAGAAAATAAGGAAAGTTCTGAGGTCAAATAAATTTGGGAAACATTGCTTAATTTACTTCTGCTGGAAGATTTATCATGATCTACATGAAAGGTTTTGAAATCCTGAAGTAAAGAAATTGCTGAATTTAATTTTGCACTTCACAATCTCCCATTTTTTCTTTTCAATATGATGCTACAGAATACAAGAAAGGCTTTCTTAACAAGACTTTGACACCATCAATAACTGGCCTTTAGTTTACATGCTCTGTCCCTTGGGTCTCTTTCAGCAGAGTTGCTCTATCAGCTGCAATTGATATCAAACAATCTAGCCTAGCTCTTCAAAAATATTTTATATTTTTAAAATAAAAGCAATTTATGATTTTTCCCAAGCCTACAGTCTTGGGTGGTTCTGCTGCCCCATGCTGATCTTGCTTGTCCTTAACTGGCCTTCCTCATGCTTCTGCAGTCCGCTGGTGAGTAGGCTGGGCTGCCTGGTCTAGCCTGGTCTAGCCTGATCTTAGCCATCATGACTCAGCTGTATTCCGTGTTTCCGTTACATCCTTCCAGCAGGCTGTCTCTGGTCGTCACACTACAGTGGCAGGTGTTGGAGAAGGCAAATAGAATCATGCAGGTAAACATTGTCCCACGTTTCCCGCTTTTATCAATGTTGCCATAAATCTGCTGGCCAACTACAAAGTTAACAGGGCAAAGAGAGGGGACTTGAGGTTGCTATTAATTGAGGCCTGACATGGTTGTCACATTAGTGGGTTGTAGTAAAAATACATGTCTTCAGATCCCCACCTCCTGGAGAAGCTCAGGGCAGGAGTTATTAAAAATTCCTTAGGTGATATTGACAACGAGCTAGGCTGGGAAGCCTCTAGTTTGGAACCCTCTTGCATTAGACAATTAAGGTTTTACAATCATAAATGCAACAAAATGTAGAAGGAGATCTAAGATGAAGCTATTGGCTCTTCTTCTGACATTTCTTTTTCAAGCAAATAAAACTGCTATGTGATAAATTAGATGGGACTAGCTTAGCTTGTAATACCATTATGGTTATGAGTCTTCTCTAGCCTAATATCTGTGTTATTAGATGCTTGCAATTAGGTATGTTTTCAAACTGTGACTGACACAGTCCATCCCACAGGTACCATGCTTACAGTCAAGGGGGATACTGTGGAAGAAGGATTAAGTTGGAGTAGTACAGACTTTACCAGACTTGATGGGGTTAGAATAGATTATTCTTGTCCCCTAAACTGAGGACTCTAGGGGGTTGTTGCAATTACAAAGCCCTGTGTGGGAGGGCTAATGTGAAAACAGGTTAGCGATATCTGCAGCATATAAAACAATATTCCATATATATATATATATATATATATATATATATATCCCCCAATATTGTATTGTTGTTAGTGTCATTCAAAAATTATTGAATTCTCCGTATCTAATTATGTCTTTATGAATAGAAGTATTACAGCAGTCACTCGTTATTTCGCAGTTCGACTTTTATGGACTCACAGGTTCATGGGTTATCAAAAAATATTAATCCAAATTATGTGTCACTGCTTTTTTGCTATATCACAAGATTTTACAGTACCATATAGTATATGTATGTTGTTAAAATTACATGTGTTTATGAGTTTAGAAAATAGTTAATAGCATTAGAAGAGTTTTTATTTTTATTTCTTTCTCACTTTTTTTTTAATTTTTTTTTTTTTTTTCTTTTTTAGGGAAGGGTCTACAGAGTGTTCAGGGTGTCACTACTAGATCGGACTCATAGTGATCCGCCTGTTTACAGCCTCCCAAGAGCTGGGGTTACAGGCGCCGGCCACCACGCCCAGTCTCATTTGCTGTCTCAGCGCGCCTCGGGGGCGGGGCCAGTACTGCAGGCCCGGGGATCGAACTTCCGGGCCCTGAGCCTGTTTCCAAGTGCTTTAATCTGCTGAGCTATTTGTAGAAGTGTTTTTAAAAGTGTGGGAAAAGTTTATAAGAGTGTGAGAAGGGTTTCTAAAGCCTTAAAATGTATATAAATACTAAAATATAGCATCGCTACTTCGCTGATTTTCACTTATCACGGAGGCATCTGGAACATAAGCTGTGAGCTAAGTGAGGGATCTCTGTATTCAGGTATGTATGTTGTTTTTTGTTTGTTTGTTTTTGTTTTCTATATTTAGGACAGGGTCTACAGGGTTTACATGGTCTCACTACATAGATCGGACTTGTAGTGATTCTGTTTTCAGCCTCCCAAGCACTGGTTTAGAGTCGTGTGCCACCTAGCCAGTCTCAGTCGCTGTCTCAGCGCACCCCACTGGCAGGGCCAGCAAAGCATGCCAGGGAACCAACTCCAGCCACTGCGCTCTGCCTAAGCAGGTGCTTTAGTCCACTGAGCTATCAGGATGGCCCTCAGGTATGAATCCTTATATACTGTCTGTCAATTGGAAGTTAATATATAAAAATACCTTGTTGAAGTTTCTATTAATATTTTATCTTGAAATTTTTCAGTTTATATTCAAAAGTTTGTCATGTGTCATGTAGCATGCCTGTGATCCTAGCTACTTAGGAGGCTGAGGCAGATAAATCATGATTTCAAGGTTAGCTGACTAGTTTAGGAAAATCCTGGCTTAAATACAATTTTTAAGGGATTCGGGGTATAGTTCAGTAGTAAAATACCCCTGTGTTTGATCTTCAGCAACAAGGAGGGGGATCCAGTGGTCAGTAAGGGCTGTCCTACTACCATTGTCTGGGGAGCTTCGATCACAGACATTTATCTTCTCCTTAGTTATCTGTTTAAAGAACTTATCTCTGGATAAGGTTGCATGGTGGTTGGGATTTCAATTTATGGATTTGGGTGGATACCGTTCAGTTCTTATCAGGAACCATTGTGTTAGCCTATTGCTGCTACCATTTGAGATCTCCTCCGAGAAATGATAGACTGCTGGGGGCTTCTGTAGCTGGCCTCTGCTGTGTGTGGCTTGTTGCCATCTTCATGGCTTTAAAGATCCCTTGGTCTTCCAACCTCATGTGTTCCAACTACATTAAATAAAGCACTGAGATAAAAAAGTACATAGTCACATAAAGTAATAAACAATATAAAGCCTTTACTTCTTAGAACATTATAATATAAATTTAAATAATCAAATGATCATATCATATTCAGCTTGCAAGCAAAATTTCCTCACATCGTCAATGAGTGTACTACAATGCACGCATATATTTTATATCACCTTTACCACTAAGGGTATAGTTGATTAATTTTTAATTAAAATGGTTTTGTCTCAGTATAGCTCGTAGGGCATTTTAGTCTTTTAATCTGCATGTGTATTTCACTTAAAGAAGGAAAATGTTAATGGCATAGTGCTGAAGAGGGAGGAGCTCTTCTTGGCCAGCAGCGGCCCACATGCTAATCCTGCTTACTCTCTGTTTTGTTGATGAAGATATATAGAAACACAGGCCAGGCATTTGTTTATGTAGTGTCTATGGCTCCCTTGAGGCTGCAACTGCAGAATTAAATAGAGAACATTTTGTCTATGAAGCTCCCAAGTATTTGACCCTTTATGAAAAGGCCTATTGGCTCCCAACCTACAGAAAAGATCTGAGAGTTAGAGAGCTGGGCATGGGGCATACGCTCATAATTCCAGCACACAGGAGCTTGAGGCAGGAGGACTGGTCATGTCCCAACCTGGGAACTTAGCAAGGCCCTGTCTCATTAGCAAACAAAATAAAACAAAGGCTGGAAGTTGAAATCCAGCCTTGGTAGGATCCAGGTATACAATCTTTAGCAAATTATATAGTTTCTCCTTGCTTTAGTCTCCTCATCTAGAAACCAAATATAATATCTGTCTTCAAGAAGTGGTAAGAGCAACAGAGAAATAGGTAAATAGTTCAGCATAGGACCCGTACTAGATAACCTCTCAAATGAAACTTCCTGTTGGTACCTAGACAATTAAATTCATAATGAAGATGCTAAACTAAACAAAAATAAAGGAAAGTTGATGATAATTAAAATCCTGAAAACACAAATTAACAGTGGTGAGGCTCTTTTCTGAGTATCCTTCTAAAAATTTGGAGAAATTCTATTTATATATGGCCGTGCTCAATGGGAGTTCTCAAGCACTGGCAAACATTGGTTGGCACTAAGCCATTTTAGAAAAATGTAGAGTAAATCCTGGTTAAACTCTGATAACATACTACATTTATTTTGCAACAATATATTTACTGAGCTTTGTAATTCATTTGGAATTTACAAATAAATATCCTCTAGATTTTCCAAAAACAAAAGTCATCAGTGTTGTCATATATCTAGTTCTGTTCATAGCCTACCTGATCTTACCTTGGATGATAGACAGCTATTGGGTTCATGAACTCAAAGAAACCAAGTCATGGATCAAGTTCCTTGTATTGTCAGTTTAATTCTCTCCTTTTAAGGAATCTCCATACTGATTTCCATAGTGGTTGTACAGTCTGCACTCCCACCAACAGTGGAGAAGGGTTCCTTTATCCCCACAGCTCCTCCAACATTTGTTATTGGCTTACTTCTTGATGTTAGACATTCTTTCTGGGGTGAGATGGAATCTCAGTGTTGTTTTAATTTGCAATTCTTGAACGACCAAAGATGTTGAACATTTTTTTCATATATTTTCTTGCCATTTGTATTTCTTTATCTGAAAAATATGTATTCATCTCAGATGCCCTCTTTTGGATTGGGTATTTGAATATGGGGGGCCTGATTTTTTAAAATTCTTTATATGTTCTAGATAGCAGGCTTTTGCTGGAGGGACAGTTGGCTATATTTTTCCCAGTTTGTGAGTTTTCTTTTTACTTTGTTAGAGATTTGCTTTGAAGTTCAGAAACTTTTCAAAAAGATGAGATCACAGTTGTTGATTCTTTGAAGTATTTCCCATACAGTTTGATTTTTGTTCATGAACTCTCTACAGACCTTTATGTCTTTAAGATATTTACCTACATTTTCCTCCAGAAGATTTAGTGTTTCTGTTTTAATGTTTAAATCTTTGATCCATTTTAACTATAGTTTAGTGCATGATGATAGACATTGGTCTTATTTTAACTTTTGACATGTGGAAAACCAGTTTTTCCAGCACCATTTTTTAAAGAGGATATATTTTTAACAGTGAACATATTTGGCCTCTTTATCAAAGATAAGGTGGCTCAACATGTTTGTGGTTGTGTCTGCAATTTTGTTTTATTGATACTGAGGTTTGTCTTTATGTTAGTACCATAAAGACACTAGTATGTTAGTACTAAAATGGCTGATTTTATCACGTTAGCTTTAAGAGTATAATTTCAGGTTAGGGATTGTGACACATCCTACCTTTCCTTTGATTCCTAGGATTGCTTTTGACATTCTGTGTCTCTTTTGGTTCCAAATGAATTTGAGGAAAGTTTTCTCTAGCTCTGTGAGGTATATTAATGATATTTTCTTTGGGATTGCATTGAATCTATATAACAGTTTTGGGAGTATGGCCATTTTCACAATATTGGTTCTTCCTATCCAGGAGCAAGGAATATATATTTTCTCATCTTTTTCAATCTCTTTTCTCAGCGTACCAAAATTCTCACTGTATAATTTTTTTTTGTGGAACCAGGGATTGAACTCAGGCCCTTGTACTTACCAGTGAAGCACTTTTTCTACTGAGCCATCTCTCCAGCCCCCTTATCCAGTAGCTTTTAAAAATAAATATTTTGGGGAGAAGGTTTACATCCACAGAAAATTGAGTGGATGGTACTGGAATTTTCTACAAAATATTATCCTTACACATTTACAGCCTTCTTCTTTGTCAACATTTCCACTAGGCTCATAACTTTACTGCCACTAATAGACTTACCTTGAAATGTAATTGTCACTCATTATCTGTAATTTAACTTATTGTTCATTCTTGCTGTACATTCTGTGGGTTTGGGCAAATGTATAATGACTTGTATCTGTATCATTATAATGTCCTGCATAGCAATTTCATTACCTTTAAAATTCTCTATGCTTTAGTTATTCATCCTTTATTTTCCCCTAACCTTGGAAGCCACTCATCTTTTTATTATTTTTTTCATAATTTTATTGAGAACAAATAACAATGAGACAGTTTCAAACCAGCACATTTTCATATTCCTGGTATCTCTGACTTCCAGAGTTCGCCACTAGAACTTTAGCCTTATTCCCACAGCATCACGTGTTGTCCTATCAGGGAATCTTTGCCTGGACTCATGGATCTTTCTTTGAAATTTGCATGAAAGTCTCTCTGACTACACAATTCTTACATTCTATATGATAATAAAACCAGAATCATATGGATGATATGAGGGTCTCCCAACAATGTGGGCAGTAGCTAGACCCTCAGGGCCTATATTGCTGATCAGAGTGAGATAAATACTAGGCAACCATTTTCTAAGAGGTCCTTCTTCATCAGGGGTCTCATGGATTCTCTTCTCAAATGAAAGAGTTACACTTTTATACCCAGGAGCCTGTGAGGGGCAGGGTTTTGCTGACTTCAGATGTGCCTTCAAGACATCTTTCCCTGTACAGAGTACTTGGTTTCCTTTTAATGACACTAGTTTCTTAGCAGCCACACCTCTTATGGTTCCAAATTTATACTTGCTTCCTACTGGGTCCAAATTTAAGATTTTCATTTTTTTGCCCTATTTGTGGGCCCCATGCTCATTATAAATTTGTCTGGCACAGCTATTAGTACTTCCACTACAACTTCAACTGTGGGCTGCCTTGAAATTTCTTCCACACGATCAACCAGTTCACCACCTTAATGTTGGTCTCCACTAAATCTCAAACATGGTAAAAGGTTGATAAATTTTCTGTCAGAGTGTAACACATCACAGCCTCTAATTCATTTGCCAATAGAGACGTTGTTCCCAACTGGAACCTCCTGAGCCTGACCTTAACTGTCTGCACCCATATCAGCATCCTGGTCTTCTGATTCCAACCAGAATCACCTATGTAATTATAGCCCTTTAGGGCTTCTCTATTCCACATTGCCAAACCTTCCCAAACATCTCCCACAAACAAATTTCAAAAACTTGTTAAACCACATGACCAGGTACCATCACAGCAACAACTCAAACTTCCTGGAACCAATTTTCCGAATCATACAGTTTTCCTGTCAGCAGATATGATGCCCAACACCAATCTCCAAATAGGAGAATATTAATTTGACTTAGACTTTCAGGGGGTTAATTCCATGGTAATCTGGCTCTGAAGTCAAACATCATAGTAAAAGCGTATTATGAAGTGAAATTGCTCTCTGTATGGTGTCTGGAAAGCAGAGCAGTACAGCAGTGCCACAGAAAAGGGGGCTAAGGCCCATACACAATACCAAAGTCAAACCTTTCTGATCTACCTCCATACTCAGTTGGGAGCACTAATATGTCATAATATTGATTTGTATTATGTATAAATATGTCTTACAAATCCCCTGGATATTAACCAATCAAATTGATATAATCAAGTTTAATGGTCATAAGAGTTCATTGTATATTTTAAATAATAGCTTTTTATCACACATGTCTTTTGCAGGTATTGCAGCCTGTGGCTTGTCATTTCATTCCTTTGACAGTGTCTCCTATAGAGATGTATTAATCTTAATGAAATCATGTTTATTAATTTTAATACATGAGTGCTATATCTAAAAAGTTATGCCTAAACATAGGATCACTTAGAATTTTTCCTATCTTCCAATTTTAAAGCATTGAATTTTTATATTTAATTTTGTGATCCCCTGGAGTCCATTTTTATGGAGGGAGTAAAGCTTGTGTCTAGATTCATTATTTATTTTTGCATGTGGATTCACCATTGTTTAAGTGCCCTTTGTTGTAAACAACTCTTTTCTCTCTTGTAATGCTTTTGCTTCTTTGTCAAAGATCAGTTGTCTACATATATGTGGGTCCATTTCTGAATTCTTATTCTGTTCCATTGATCTATATTTCTGTACTTTCACCTGTACTACATTTTCTTGACTACCATAGCTTTATAGTATGTGTTCTAATTAATAATTTCAGCCTTTCAACTTTCTTCTTCTGTCTTAATATTGTATTGGCTATTCTTGGTATTTTGAATGTAAACTTGAAAATACAAACTTCACAGTCAGTTCATTTATATGTACAAAATAATTCTATAGTTTTTTCATTGAGATCATGTTGAATACATAGACAAATTTTGGAAGAATTGAGACAGTTATAATACTGAGTTATACTGTTGACAAATATGGACTGCGTTCCTGTTATTCAATGTTTTCTTGATTTATCTTTTCAAGATTTTGCATATTTCTTTAACTATAAAATAGACAAGTTTTGATAGATTTTAACCTATGTATTTTATTTCTTTCAAATTTATTTATTTGGTACAGAGTCTCTCTATGCAGCTCAAACTCGTAGTGATCCTCCTGTCTCAGCCTCCTCCACTCTG
>NW_004524663.1:8108423-8109563 GCF_000260255.1 Octodon degus | reverse complement strand
GGGTGGGCTTGGGTTCTGAGGTTGCATTTTGTTCCTTCTCGTCATGTTGTATAGCACTGTCTTCTGCCCTTTGTTGTAGATCTTTGCTGTAGTTATAACCTTCGCACGTACTGAAGTTCAGGTGCAGCTTTACACAGTTTGGACTTATCCAGCTGCGTCTGGCTTATGTCTGGCTGCTGTGCTCAGCTCCTTTCCACTGCTGCTCTTGAGGGTGAACCTGTTGTGCCCCTGTGGCAAGATGTTCTGCTCCTGGACTAGCTGGGTGGATCTATCCTCTACACTCTCTGCAGGGATTGCAGCTGTAGGGTTATACCTCAGGCATGTATGCCAGGCCTGAGCTGTACCTGGAGGGGGCAAGATGAAGTAGGGGGAAGAGGAAGCTCTCCCACGCACTCACTGGACCTGGGCTAAGACTGGTTCCGGGGGTTCCCGGAACACTGCAAAATTCCTACTCGAGGTGCGAGGTGCTGTGGAGTGGTGGGGGGCGGCCCAAGGGGGTGGGAGAGGGTCTGGCCCACGCTGTGCCTGGGCTGGGACTGGTCCTGCTGGCCCAGGGTAACACGAAGCTCTCCACACACTCACCAGACCTGGGCTAGGACTGGGTCTGGGGGTTCCCGGAACTGGGCAGAAATTCCTACTTGGCGGGCAGGGGGCGGGAGGTATGGTGGAGTGATGGGGGGTGGCCTGAGGGGGTGGGAGAGGGTCTGGCCCATGCTGCACCTGGGCTGGGACCGGTCCCGCCGGCGCAGGGTAGCAGGAAGCTCTCCACACACTCACCGGACCTGGGTTAGGACTGAGTCTCCATCCTCGTTGTTTTTAAGAGATCCTTTCTTACCTTTTCACTAGCTTCACCAGCATCTTCTAGATCTGAAACTCTGTCTTCACTTTCACTTAAACTGTTTTGCAAGCTTGTGATTGACATTTAAATTTCCTCTATATCTCTTTGACTCTGCTTCATGCAATCTATTTCTTTCCTGAGTTGTTCATTCAAGGAATCCGTCATTTTTCTAATCTCTATTTTTTTTTCAATGTCTTCTTTAGAAGCAGTTATAAATTCTTTTACTGTAGTGTTTTTTTCATATTGGGTTTCCTCCCTATGTTTCTGTAGTTGCTTCTTTACTTCTGATGCTATGAGTTCTG
>NW_004524663.1:8106169-8107392 GCF_000260255.1 Octodon degus | reverse complement strand
CAAATAACTCAACCAGGTTCAGGGGCAGGAGTTTGATCCCTGGGCCTGCTGTGCCAGTCCCACCCCCGGGTCACACTGAGGCAGCAATTGAGACTGGGTGAGGTGGTGCACTCTGTAATCCTAGCTTTTAGGAGGCTGTAAAGAGACGGATTGCTATGAGTGCAATCTAGTAGTGAGACCCTGAACACTCTGTAGACCCTTCCCTAAAGTCAAATAAATAAAAAACACAAAACCAGATTCCACTTATTCATTACTGATACGTAGGAAAACGATTTTTATACAGGCATTAACCTTGTATCATAAAACATTGTTATCGTTACTTATTAGTTCTGGACTTTTTTATTGCCTCATTTTGATTTTATGCGTAGATGATCATATCATCTATAAACAAATATAGTTTTTATTTATTTTCTTCCCTGTCTGTTTTATATTTCTCTCATTGTGGAGACAAAATACCTGGCACCTAAAGTTAAATGGGGAAAGCTTTACTTAGCTCACAGTGTGTAGAAGTTGCAATCCATATCAGCTGGTTCCAAGGCAGGGTGGAGTTGCAGACAGGGGTTGCAGAGGAAAAATAGTTCATTTGTGGCAGACAGAAGATAGTAAAGCAAGGGAAGATCACAGCTCTTTCTATCCCTTATATCTTACCTAGGCTATGTAACCCAGGTGGCACATCCTTAATCCTAGTGCCTTTAATTCTGGTACCACACTATGAACCAATTCTAGCATCATACACTCTAGATCCAGCAACCCCTGAAAAGACCTCATCTATGACCACATAAGGCTTTGGGGGACATCTAAACACAGGCCATTACACTATCTGCCTGCCCTTTGTTTCTTTCTTATCTTATTGCGCTAACAATGGTTAGGAAATTCCAGTGTGATACTGAGAAATGGTTGCAGGGGGAGCACCCTTGGTTTTGTTCCTAAACTTAGTGGGAAAGCTTTTACTTATTGTCAGTATCTTCTTAGTGGTATTTCTTATAAATAGTTAAGTAGTTCTTTACTTTCACATTGAGTGACTCTTCCTATATTTCTAGTATACAGGAAAGTTTGATTCTGAATATGTGTTAGATTTTCCCAAACGCTTTTTCTGCATCTATTCATATGATCATATGATGTTCCATTTTTGGCCTTTGGATATGACATTACAGAAACTGATTTTCAAATATTAAATATTTTGGCATGCTTAATATCTTAGTTTCTCAGTTTCACATTACTGA
>NW_004524663.1:8102988-8104064 GCF_000260255.1 Octodon degus | reverse complement strand
TATAACCAAGGAGTAGTATAGTTGGATCAAATGGTAGCTGTATTTTTAGTTGATTCAGTAGTTCCATACTGATTTACATAGTGGTTGTATTAATGTAGATTCTTACTAGAAGTGCAGAAGGGTCCTTTCCACCTTATATTTTCACCAGAATTTGCTTTTTGTTTTGGTTTGTATTTTTGATGATATCCATTCTGACTAGGATGAGAGGAAATCTCCGTGTAGCTTTTTTTTTTATTAATGTATTTAGGACAGGGTCTACAGGGTCTCACTACACACATTGGACTCCTAGTGATCCTCCTGTTTTCAGGCTCCCAAGCACTGGGATTACAGGCATAGGCCACCATGCCCAATCTCGATTGCTATCTCAGTGTGCCCTAGGGGAAGGGCTGGCATGTCACTCTGGGGATCAAACCTTAGTCCCTGGGTCTGCCTAAGCAGGTGCTTTAGTCCACTGAGCTATCTGGCTGGCCCTCCATGCATTTTTTTTTTTTTACTTTGAAAGGAAGACTCCACTTTTAACCAGTATACAGTACATTTTCCAGTAAGAAATCATGGATATCATTAACACCAATTTTTGTATTTACAAATAACTCATATTAAAGACACACAAATAACACAATGAAGTTTGCTTCTATCTTTGTTTTGGCAGTAGAGAAGTACAGAAGTTAGAAATGGAGAAAAATAGCAGCAAAACCCATTGTTTATAAAATTTATTTAAAGTAATATTTCAGTGAGAACCAGTACTATGACAGTAGTCCTGCTCTGGTATGACTGTCTTATAAGTGAGGCAAGAACAAAATCCTCTATTTTCCTTTTTAGATTTTACTAAATCTCAAAGAAAACTGAAGTTCTGAGGGTTCTGACACAATGTTTTGTGATTCACATTCCAGATTCAGTCTAGTTGTCTTCAAAGCCCATGTCTTTTCAACTTTACTGTATCAAAATTGACTTGATCATTTATGCACTTATATGTATACACACATAGACAGATACACACAAACACAGACACATAAGAATATACTCACATAGGCTTAGTTTTCTTTCAGGTTGGGGAAAACCTAAGTACTAGAGATTTC
>NW_004524663.1:8100722-8102388 GCF_000260255.1 Octodon degus | reverse complement strand
AAAATATTATAATCAATTGTGCAAGATTTAATGTAAACTACTGAAAAATTTTAAGTCTTAACAATAATTGTAAGGAAATTAGACCGAGGACTAATACATTTATTTCATAGATGGAAAGTTAGAACTAGGACACAAATTTACTGATATCCAGATCAAATATGATGTACTGTACTAGGCTGATGAGTGCACTAACATAGAAAATATTGATAATAGCCCTCTTCCTTCCCTCCATGCATTTTTGATGTAAATTTCTTTAATGGCTAAACTTTCTTTTCACGTACCTATTGGCCACTTATACTTCTTTTAAGAAGTGTCTGCTCAACTCATTTACCAAATTATTGACTGGGCTATTTGATTTTTTTGTTGTTAAGTTTTTAACCTCTTTATATATTTTAAAGATTAGCCCTCTGGCAGAGGTACAGCTAGGGGTTGGGGATGTAGCTCAATAGCACAGTGCCTGCCTACAAGTGCAAGGTAAAACAAACAACAAACAAACAAAAAGAAAAAAGACAAGGAAGCAATGAACATTCTTTCTTTATTCCTGATTTTAAAGGAAATGTTTTCAGTTTTTTCCCATTCAGAGTAATGCTGGTTTTTGTTTGTCATATATAGCTTTTCCCCAAAATTTACCGTGAGAACCTGGTAAAGCTCCAGGAAGTAAAACTAGCGCAAGTATAAGGCACTGTTTATGGCCATGTCCCCTGGTGATTTTAACTGTCAGAAATTGCCCACACTGAGCCTTCAGCAATTCCCAATTATAGTTAAGTTTCCTACCCTGCATTCATTCCCATAAAAAGTTTTCTGCTCATGAGCTCCACTCTGGCAAGATGTGACGCCAACAGCCTCCAACTGTCTGCCTTTACAACCTGAGGGATGGCAATTTTCCCTGTATATGATCTCCATTCTCTTACAAATTTAAGAAGCATTCTTGGTTTTTCAGTTAGTTCAGCTTTTTACTTACTGTTCGGATGGACCAGCAATTTCAGGTTCCTTGTATGTTGAGATAAAGTACAAAAGTCTCAAACAGATTTTTAAAAATTCCCATGGCTGATTCTTTCACAAAACTCTCTACAGTAGAAATCTGGTTCTTTCTTCTGATTCTCTGCTGGTAGCCTCTCTTAGATCTATGAGAATTTTGCCAGCGCTCAGATGCTTTGTTCTTTCTCTCATGTCTCTAATTTTGGTTGTAATTGTCACCATCTGGGGACCTCCCTTTTGTGCTCCCTGTTCTTCCCACCAGTAAATCTTTTCATCATTTTTTCCTTCTGTCCACGAAGAAACACTGAAAGAAAAACCACCCTAGCTTCAATCCAAATCAAGTGAACTGTTCATTCATGCCCATCTTTTCTGCCTGGTCATAATCCTACTATCCAAAGGTAATCGTCATTAATAATTTTGTATGTTTTTACTCCTTCCTGCATAAATTTATTAATTACAGAAGTACATGCTTTCAATGTATTGTTAAATAGTTAATCATGCAGAGCATTTTATGGGTGTTAGTTAATTTCATTTGCACTGTCATCGTATATAGGATGACACTGCTATTTCCATGCTGAGAATGATGAAATAGAGCATACAGAGCAAAAGTACTTCACTGAAGTAAGTAGAGAAGTAAGCAGGGATGGAAACCCAAACAGGAGTCCAGGGTATTAATTCTATGCAAATT
>NW_004524663.1:8091912-8094033 GCF_000260255.1 Octodon degus | reverse complement strand
CTTCGCAGGTACAGAAGTTCAAGTGCAGCTCTACAAAGTTTGGACTTATCCAGCTGCATCTGGCTTGGGTCTGGCTGCTGTGCTCATCTCCTTCCCTCTGCTGCCCTTAAGGGTGAACCTGTTGTGCCCCTGTGGCAAGATGTTCTGCTCCCGGATTAGCTGGGTTGATCTATCCTCTAAACTCTCTGCAGGGATTGCCGCTGCTGGATTACACCTCAGGCGTGTGTGCCAGGTCTGAGCTGTGCCTGGAGGGGTCATGGTGAACTAGGGGGAATAGGAAGCTCTCCACACACACTCACAGGACTTGGACTAGGACTGGGTCTGGGGGCTCCGGAACGGGGCAAAAATTTCTACTCGGCGGGCGGGGTTGGGGAGGCACTGCGGAGTGGTGGAGGGCGGCCCAAGGGGCTGGGAGAGGGTCTGGCCCACACTGTGCCTGGGCTGGGACTGGTCCCGCTGGTGCAGGGTATTAGGAAGCTCTCCCCACTCTCACCGGACCTGGGCTAGGACTTCATCGTTGTTTTTGGTGCCAAGATTTTGTTCACGTTTCCACATTGCCTTCATTTGTCATTTTTGTATGATCTCCTGCTATCTGCAACAGGTCCTCAGTAGTTCCTTGCCTTTCTTGATTTTGATATGCTAAGCACTACCGATCCATTCTTTTGCTAGATGTCCCTCAATTTAGGCCTGTTTGAAATCATCTTATTATTAGATTGAGAGTATGAAACCCCCATCAAAAGAATCCCAAAATTATTTATCATCTTTCTCTAGGCATCAAATTACAGCATTCATGTAAGCATGCTTTTATTGGCAATGTTAGCATTACTCAAGATAATTACCACTAAAGTTTTCCACTATTATGTTACTCTTCTCATGACCAGAAATAGAATAATTTTTTATAGTATTTAAAAATATTGTTTATTTTAATGAGGCTGGTACACACATATCCATTTAAAACCCATATCCCAGGCCAAAAAGTACAAACAAAATCAAAAGGATCAGTGTTCTGTTATACATATATCTGTGTGAGTAACTTTATTCATTTTGAATGAAAATTAACTTTTCTGGGATCTTCTGACAAGATTTTTTTAAATCTTAAAACCACTTTCTCTTCAGTGAAGCCACCCTTGGAGTTAATCACCATACCTGTCATCTGAACGCCCAAGCTCATCTTCCTCTTCTTCTTGGTCCAGACCCTCAGATTTTAAGCTTCAAGTTAAGGAAAGGTCATTTTTCCACAGTTTGATTCTCTGAAAAACTTCCACCTCCCACTGAAAGTTATAGTCTAGGAGGGAAGCAATCACAAGCCCAGACTTCAGGGCCACCTGAAAAGCCACGAACTTCAGGGCCACCTGAAATGCCACGAACTTCAGGGCCACCTGAAAAGCCACAGAAACAGTCGCACGGGTCAACCTTACAATCACAAGCCTGAAAAGGTACAGTCCTGAAATCTGTGGGCTCTTTGTACACACATGTAATTTTTAAAAAGCAGAAGACAATGTGAAGAAAACTGAGGTCTGATCACCAAAAATCAGCACGACGAAAACCATGAATAATGAGCACGAGAATTCAAATTACTGGATGTTTTAAAGAGACGGGATGCCAGTTTTCATTTCCAGTTTGAACACCACATTACAAAAGAACTATTTTTTAAAAATAAAGATTGAGGGAAAAGAAAAAGAATAAAAGGATTATCTAAACCACTGAATGACCCCCCATTTGTTCCTGCTAAACTTCAATCACATCTTCTTCCTCCATTCCCAGTTCTTTTGGAGTGTGATTATCAGCAGTTCTCTGACCTCACAGCACAACACCACCCCACAAATAGAATAATTTTGAGCAACATAACATATGAGGATAGCATTCTTTGTAACCCATAGAATGATAAATGTGTTCATGAGTTCATAATGACCTAAATAATTGGATATTCTTTTTGTTCCTTTAACGCTCTATAAAAATGACCATGAACATTAAATTAGCAAAAACTGAGCCATTGCTTCACTTCTCATGTAAGTTTACATCCCTGTGAGCCTCTGGCTAACTAATCAGTGTATAGTATTGTTTTATGTGTATTTGATTAAAATATTTGGTTTAATAAATTGTGTTGATTAATTAACAATT
>NW_004524663.1:8017840-8091217 GCF_000260255.1 Octodon degus | reverse complement strand
TCACTGGGAATGTGCACATTGGGTTCCCAAACTTTCTGCTGCTCTGCACATACTTGTGAATAGTCAAGAAATTCCCATGGGTATTCATTTTGGAGTTAACTCATAAGTAATAAGTCTTAGCAATAGGTAAATTCTCAAATATATAATCCATGAATAATCAAAAAAGAATTGTATATGGAGAAGTGACCACTCTTTTTTGCAGTAGAATCTCAATAAACAAATGTGAAAAGAATGTGGGACATTAAAAATTGTCACCGGGCAATCTCTATGGTGATGTTATGACACAGACTTTCATAGTCTCAAAGTATTTTCCCAAATTATTTGTTGACTGTAGGGGGAAATAGGTTTAATACTGGACAACTACTTTTTCTAGTATTCCTATAGTGTTAGCAGAAGTTGACCAGCATACAGATAAAATAGGTGGCACCTTTTCAAATTCTGGTTGACAAGGGGCCCTCTATGTTCTTTATTGCATCTTCTTATCTGGGTAGTTAGCTGGTGTTCCGATAAAGCTTTTAACTTATATCGATGGGGAAAAAGTAAAAAGAAATGTGACTTCATTTAAGGTACACTTGGAACCTGAAGGATTGCTGCCTTTGTGAAGTTACCTAGGTAGGGGAAAGCCAGCACTTGGTCCTTAGTGTCCCCTGTGCCTCTTTGGCTAGACTAGGCATATCTGTTGACATCAGTCTTACACCATAGAATTGACTTTGTATATTCTTGTCTGCTGAGCAAGGTGTGTGCAAAAACATAGCTGCTTCATCATGTTTATGTTTCCAACTACAAGTATATTGACTCACATAGCAAATGCTCAATAAACATTAGCTGAAAATGCGGCAGGGCATAAGAACGTATCTTGTCTATTGGGAAGCCTCTGTCCATATATCTTCACAGATTAGATTTTGTTCTTATCATGTCTAGTTTCTGATGTTTATCCCTTGCCAATGGTGAAAGTAAGCATGTCCTTTGTTTGTAATTTTAAGAGGTATGAAGCAATGAAAACAGACCTTTTCCAGGGCATTTGACTGAAGAGCTTTTTTTTTTTTTATTCCACGTGTTTTAGTTCTGCAGTGACCTTAAGTGTTTCATTTGTATCTTTATCTTTATCCTTTTAATGGTGGCTCTGTTGTCTTCAGAGACAAGAGAAATCAGAAGGAGCATTAGTCAAGAATTTATGAAGTAGCTTATCTTAAAAAGCTTTCAAAAAAGGAGGAAGTGTTTTCAGTCCTGGAATTGTTTCTGAGCATTTGTGATTTGAAGGTTTAACCAAATGTATTAGAATAACTAAGTGGTATAACAAACAGCTTCCAAATTTCAGAGATTTATGAGCAGTCCACTGTTGGAGTTCCTAGCTCAGCAGTTTTTACTTAAAATATTTCATTGGTCAAGATTCCTCCATTTAGTGGTGTCTCAGTTACTCTTCTCTTGTCACTGGGACAAATACCCAACATTCAAAATGAAGGAAAGGAAAGGTTTATTTAGCTCACAGTTAACAGGAGGTTTCAGTCCATGCTCAGCTGGCTCCAAGGCAGGCTGGCACATGGCAGAGGCTAGCGGTTCATGGCAGCAGAATGACAACAATGGCGACAGGGAGTCTGTCTTTCTGTCTCTCTTATATTGCATTCAAGTTGTCGCCCCAGGCTGGTAGTAGCACTCACACCCATAATCCCAGCAGTACTAACACCTATAATCCCAGTGGATCATGAGTTAATCTCAAACTCTAGAAGTCCCCGCCTCATGACTGCATGAAGCTTTGGGGGGACAACTAGACACAAACCACAACAAGTGGTTTTATCTTTCTCCAGGTCCTCACAGTCCTCTCCCCTTAACGAGTATTTTTGCAGGCCGGTTTCTAGTGCCCTCAGCCCACATTCCCTGGGAATAAATTGATCATATTTCTATACCTGGATGTAAAGCACGCTGGGAGCTTGTGTGCCCAGGAGAAAAAACAGAAATTGAGAAACAACTGGCTAATCTGTGGCGCTACAACTCAGCCTGAAAATTGTCTTTTAAGTTCTCATGTCATTTGTTTTTCTTCTTAAGATAATTAATAACTTCTTCATTGTATTCACTTATAAAAGTCCATTAGTAACATGAGTTCTGCCAACATGCCAGTTAGGTGGAGTTATAAAGAAAGATCAAGTGCAGATCTACTTTGGAACTCTGTAGTTCACCTTGTTTAGATGTTACAATGTTTAGAAGTTATGAAATATCCTATTAAGAATATCATATAAAAAGTAAAGCCATATTAATATGCTGAGCTGTAAAAGGCTCAGGTTAACAACTTTTGACATTGCCAGTCCTACGGATACCAAAACTAAACAAAAAAGGGGATATAAATGAAGGACCATTTTGTGTTTGTATACACAAAATAGGATAAATATACAGCTACTTTCTCTTAATTCAATGAGAAGAAAGATTTGTACTAATAGTGTTTGGATAGGATATCATGTCTGCATCATATACTATGAAAAACTATTACAAAGACAACAATATGCAATGTATTAATTATTGTAACTGTCCTAATCGGTTTTGAAACTGTCTCGTTGTTATTTGTTTCTCAATAAAATTCATTAAAATAAAATAAAAATCCACACTGAACAAAATAAATAAAATAATGTGATGGTTTGTGTTGTGTTGTCCCCCAAAGCCTCATGCAGTTATGGGGCAGACTTCTAGAGTTTGTGATTAATTCATGATCCAGTGCTGGGATTATGGGTGTGAGTGCTGCTGAGATTGTGGGTGTGAATACTGTACCTAGCCTGGCTCAGATAGTCTGAATGCACCATAAAGGAGAGACTTGCTCTCTGTGGCCATTGCCGCCCCAGCTCCTCCCTTTTGCTCTTGCTCTTTGCTGTTTTCCACCACCATGAATGGTTGTCCTCTGCCATGTGCCACTCTGCCTTGGAGCCAGCTGAGTATGGACTGAAACCTCCACAAACTGTGAGCTAAATAAACCTTTCCTTCCTTCATTTTGGGTGCCGGGTATTTTGTTCCATCAACAAGAAGAAAAGTAACTGAGACAAATAGTAATATGAGTTATTAATGATTATTAACCCTACAAAATAAGTATACGTCAAGCTAGCTAGGTGTCCAAGTTTTGCCCTGAATACTTACTGGTTGTTTGTTTATTGGTTCATATGCTTATTTCCAGCAAGCATTTTTGTAGTCTTGCTGGAAATAAACAGAGGCAGAGATTCACTTAAGGAAAATGTAAGAAAATAACTTCATATTGTCTTTAATTATGTGTTAAACTATGGAAAGGGGTGTTATTCAATAATATTAGAGAATTGAGATTCCTTTGTCTAGTCTGCTGCTACCTGTAGGCACAATGTCATTTTTTGTTAGTCTATAAGCAATTTGAAATTAGGGATCACCATGTAGCATAAAATATTTCTACTCTAAACTGGTGTTTTTATTCACTTACCTCATAAAATCTTTATTTCATTTTATTTGATATGTCCATGTTGCAGTACATAATGTTTATATTTTTTGAGGAGCTAGCACAAATACATAACACATCTCAATTTCTTTTTTCACCCTCTTTCTTCTCCTTCCCCTCCCTCCATTGCATGATTCCCCTCCCCCTTTGAGAAAGATATCTCTCCCTACTTCTTATTATCTATCTTTTTTATTTTGCACTTTATTTTTATTCCCTGTCTCTATTTGTATGTGATTTATTTCATATGACATCTGTATACTTATAAAATATACTAGTAAAAAAAGATAGAACACATAAGTCAGCAAAAAGAGAAGTCAGAAGTGTTCCTTGTCCTACTGTTTATAGGCAAATCCTGTCAGTCTATGTCCATTTTCAGGCATTTTTTTTTCTTTTACTGTGTTTACAAATATACATGTGTGTGAACGTGCACATCACAGAATACATGACATTTTTCAATTACGAGATCATGAGGCAGCCCGTTTTCTGTGCCCTCTTCTTTACTTCTCAGATAGAAGCTTTCTTCTTTCAATAAATTCTTCTTACTCCTAACCTCAGTTGTCCCTAGAACTCATCCCTTGACTTTAGAAAACATAAACTGGCCTTTTAGATATGCATCAGGTTGGGACTTTCACTCCCCTATATCATTTGGCAGAATTCCACCAAGATAATTGGATGGAGATAGGAGCTTGCTTTTGTTTCATAGACCTTGGATTGTGACTTGCTTAGGTAATCAAAAATTTTATGTTGCTATGTTATTGCCCACTGCTTATAATTGCTCATGCTTTGTCCCTTCTATAATTTTATTACAATAAAGATAAATTTAAGCTGAAAACAAGGAAAGACTCTAAGTTTACAATGCCTCTTTAATGTGACAGTCAATTCTGGTTGGATTATTTGCTGAATTTACTAGTGTTCTTTGTTTTACCTGTTTGACTTGTTTGTCTGCCATTATTTTCTTAGACAGCAGTGCTAGGGAAAAGTAATATTAGAGCATTCCCTAATGGGCTTTGGTATAAAATGCTGTAAAATATGTATTCTTAAATAAAATCGAGCTCATATTTAGAAAATACACATGCCTATCTAGGAAAACATGGGACTCCTTCCATCAACTAAATGATACTAAGTCAGTGACCAGTCTTTTCTTTTTTATTTATTTATTTTTTAATTTGGTACAGGGTCTCACGATGCAGCTCAACTCATAGTGACCCTCCTGTTTCAGCCTTCCCAGCACCGGGATTACAGGCGTGCGCCACCACGCCTGGTCTTGGTAGCCTGCATGACTCGCCTGGGATTCCAGGGCTGGCACAGAATGTGGTGCCGGGGATCAAACCCAAGTCATTATGCTTTCCAGGCAGGCACTTAGAGCATGGAGCTATCTCCCCAGCCCCACAGTGGCCATTCTTAAGACTTGGAGGACAGGTTTTACAGAGACAGACTGGATCTGGTCCTCTTCTGCTCTCCAGAGGAAATGCTAAGCCTGTTCTGCTTCAGTTTCCTTTCTGGTCTGATCTTCTGTTGGTGAAGAGGCAATCTTAGCTCTTAGATTCCCCACTCTCACCTTTCCAGGCTCAGAATCATGACTCAGGGACACATTGTCTATATAATTCATGGTGAACACGAGAGGAGAAGACATCCTTTCTCTGGCCTTCTAATCTTTTCCTGCCACACTGTACTTTCTTTTTGTGGAGACACATAAGATTAGAAAGATGAAAAATCTAAACTGTTCCAACCATTTCCTCTTATCCAACAACTAAGTGAAGCCCATAGGAAATGAATACTTGTTAGTGCTGAAGACAGGGAAGTCCTCTTAGATGAAGGACATGAACTCCATCTCTGGGTCAGATGAGACAATGGAATTTTGCCTGTCCAGGAGAATACACATAAAAGCCAGGTCCCGGCCTAGTGAGACCTGAGCAGGTCTCCTTTGAGAGACTGAACCTTAGACAAGGTGGAAAGAACTGATTGACTTCTGGCAGAAGAAGCCAGAAGAAGCCACTTCCATAGTGCCACACTTATGGGACCAAAACACATTTATCTTACGGGAGGATCTCCAACCTTTCCTCTTTTCCTCCTAGGTCTAGCTATCATTTATGTATATAGGAGAAAATACTTTGACAATAAGTTGTGGACTTTGCAACTTTTGCTGTAAGCTTATAAAGTGCTCAGGATTTTACCTATCCCTTATAGAACTTTGATAAATAGTGGTTACTCTGCCAGCCAGTTAAATGCTCTTAGAGCAGCTGCCACTCTTAAACCAGAGGACAGATTTCCCTGGCATCTTTTTGATGAATCCTGTCATAGTTACTTTTTACTCATTGTTGGGACAAATACCCAACACTCAAAATGAAGGAAGGAAAGGATTATTTAGCTAACAGTTACTGGAGGGTTCAGTCCATATTCTGCTGGTTCCAAGGCAAATAACAGCAGTTCATGCCTCAGAAAACAATGAAGAGCAGAGAAGGAGCAGCAGCTCTGGCGTCCATCAAGCCTCTCTCTTCCTTCTATGCTGACTGTGAAGACCAGAGATTGTAGCTCCTCCAAAGTGGAGCAGCTATGAAGATCAAGCTCTTCCCAAGACTGGGACTTCTCCTTGGAAGTAGGGCAGGGTGGCAGGAAACCAGGAAGGGCAGCAGGAAGCCTTTCTCAATTCCTGGGTCCTGCCCACCTGTAGGGCTAGGCCCCAACGCTTAGAACTACCAGGAGCTGATTCACAGTCAAGTTGACACAGTGTATCAACTAACACAAATCCTCATTGAAGCAAGTGGTCAATGAAATATTGACCAAGCGACTGGATTCGTTTCTGGAGGCCAATCTCTGGTTTCATGAACCAATAGCAACTGAGAACAGCTGAGGTTTCACGGCCAGGGTGTCATGGCCAGGGCTGTTCTCTGGTGGATGTCCAAATGTTCCTCAGTGGAAACTGGCTCCCAAGCACAGAAAGATCTCTGCTTATCTACTGTATTTTTCTCTTTTTACTATTAAGTCAGAAACCCCAATTTTTCTCCAACTTCTTAGGAGTTAACTTTAAAACCACCTTGTCCTTAGGCCACTCCTCCCTCCAGGCTGAGGCAGCTTGCAACAACTGTTTGCCCTTCCTGGAGGAAAACAGTTGTCAGGGGAATGATTTGCATTTGCGCGTTACATATGCTAAGAGCTAAGAATGTGATTTGAGTCAACCTTTTCTCTCATGTGTGTACAGAAGACTAATGAATGTGCCTTAACTTGTGAAATATGTTTGCTAGATGATAAATGCTAGTCTAACCTGTGAACTTCAAAGATATAAAAATTAAATAAAGCGTAGCATTGCCCTGCTGCTAGGAAAGGTTGCCTAGGTGATTAGATGGATAACACAAGTGTCTTGGAGACTTCTTCGCCTTGTGGCACAGGACAGATTTGCCCCAGTCAGTTGTGCTTCTTTGTATATCTAAAGGTAATCTCCTTCACAGCCTGAGAATGCTATACTTCCAATTCACTTTTTGGTAAATGCCCTCTTTTAAAGAACAAATGCAATAGTTTATTTAATTTATTTGTTATGTATTTGGTACAGGGTCTTTCTATGCAGCTAGGACTCATAGTGATCCTCCTGTTTCAGCCTCCCCAGTGCTAGGATTATAGCATGTGCCACCGTGCCTGGTTTTGGTGGCTTGCTCACTGTGGGGCAAGCACGACACAGTGCTGGGGATCGAACCCAGGTCCTTGTTCTTGCCAGGCAGGTGCTTAAACCACTGAACTATCTCCCCTGCCCAAGCAATATTTTATTTAAAAATTATGCTTCCTTCTTTACAACATGACTGTCACAGGTGGGGCAAGTTGTAACTTGTGCTTATATGTGTTCTGAAGGAGTAATTTCACCAGATCCCTGGGAAGATGGAATTGTGTACCAGTTCAAGGATGGATAGACTGGTTGAATTTTGTCTTCTGCTCTTTCTCCAGATGGCATCCCTCTGCCCTGGAGTGGTACTAAGGGATTCCATGAGGGTTCAAATAGAAATCAAACAGAAATTAAAGGGGGCACCCAATTTCATTTTGTATTTCAGACTTGGGAAGCTCAATGTCAAAGTCTCTTGCTCCTTTGAAATGGATTCTTAAGTAATGGAAGATATTTGATCCTCACATGTCAAAAGAGAGCTGTTTGATATTTTTCTATGCATATACATGGCCTCCTTAGCCCCAGAGCCAAAACGAAATTCAGAGGAAAATATTATGGTACTATTTTACAACTAGAATCATACTGCAAAAAAGATTGAAAATGGTGAGAATTTCCTTATGTTGAAACTTTCTTTACATTAAGAAATAATTCTTATTTATGTTCAAAGTTAATTGTAATTAAGATAAGACTACCCACGTTCATATGCCTCTTTCTCTTAATGACTTAATACAGATTAAGTTAGATCTAGAAAAATTTTCAGGTGATCCTGAAGTACAATGAGGTCTTTAGAGGATTTACTCAGACCTATCAGCTAGACTGGAAAGATGTAATGTTAATCTTAAATCTAACATTGACTTCTAATGAGAAGCAAGCAGTGTTACAAGGTACTATTAGATTTGGGGATAAAAATATATCATTAATTTTAGGCATCTAGAAGATAGGTATCCAGGGAACAACCAGTTTCCATTGGAGCCCAAGCAGTCCCTACATAAGACCCTTGCTGGCCTAACAGCCAGACAGAATATTGGAGCAGGAGACATTTTTCAGGTGCATATTCTTGAAGATCTATGGACAAAAGCTGAGCCCTCTAGTTATTTTAAATTGCCAACTGTGTATCAGGAAGATGATTAAAAACCCTTTGCCTTCTTAGATCGCTTATGAGAAGTACTGGTTTAACATACGTCCATAACTCCAGATTCAACAGAAGAAAAGATTATGCTTAAAGACACATTTATTACCCAGTCTGCTCCAGATATTAAGAAAAAGTTACAAAAAATAGCTTTTGCTCCAGATAGTTCACTTGATACTTTAATAAAACTGCCTCCTTGGTATTCTATAATTGAGATTGGGAGAAAGCCATGGAGAGAAAACAGAGAGACCAAAAAGCGACTGCCTTTGCTGTAGCCTTATAAAAATAGATCCTGAGTCTGAATCTAAGGCTTTAAGAAGAGTTCAATGACAACCAACTTCACCTTTCACCACTGACAAAAGCCAGGCCACCTATAATACTTACAAGGCCCCATTAAAGACCCCACGCCATGCTCTGACTACAAAAGCAGCTCCTGGAAGCAAGTCTACACTCTCAGGTGGAGGCCCTTGAGCTCAGACTCATCTTCCAAGCTGGTCTAGCAAGACTAAAGGGCCCCCAGGGAACTCTACCATCTTCCTCTGGCCAGACCATTATCAACATCTGTCATTGGTATGGAGGATACCTGAGTTATCATGACTGGAGGGAGAAAACAGCCTATAACTGGACATGGGCACAGGTCTCTTTGTTCTTCTTTTTAATACTGTCCTTCCTTCCCGCCATCATCCCTCAGTAAAAAGGAGTCACCAGATAAAAGGTAACTCACTTAAGCTATAACTAGGATGACTTTCTCTTTACCCATTGCTTTTAGTTATAGATTTATAACTTCCTGTTCCCATCCTGCAAGAAATATTTTATCCTATGTAAATACTATGATAGATGATAGATAGATAGATAGATAGATAGATAGATAGATAGATCAGTCTATCTCCAGGTTGCCAACTAATCAAAATGATGCTTAGACTTGTTTTACCAATACAATACATATTGTTATTTATGTAGAATAACTTGAAAGATTATCACTGGTCAAAAATAATGTATTAATTATCTATTTATTATGAGTCATGAAAATTTTGGAGAAAGTTATAGCAAACCCCAAAGGGACTTAAAACAAGATTTCAGACCCTATCAATAGAGGGATCAAAAAGTCATTGGGTTATAATTGCTATTCCAGCCCCTTAAGAGAAGTTTCTACACTGACTAACAGCTTGATTTTAGTCATATGTCAAAGAATAAAGGAGTTCAATACTTATTAGTTTGGACTGATACCTTAACAAACTAGCATGAAGCCTTTCCTTGTAGAACAGAAAAGGGACAAGAGGTGGTAAAAGTTTCAGGCTAGAAATCATCTCCAGATTTGAGTTTCCTAAGAGCTTGCAGAGTGATAATAGGCCTTTTTAAAAAAACAATAGTTACACAGGGAGTCTTTCAGGCATTGCACAGTCTCTGTCACTTCTTTGTTTATTTAGGCTACAACCAAGAAAGGTAGGGAAAAAATGAAAGAGAAGAGAAATCTTGCAAAATGTCTCAGAAGACCCACCTACAGTGGCCTCACTTACTACCTTTAGCTCTCATTAAAATAAAAAATACACCTCAAATTCTCAGCCTGAGTCCATTTGAAATGCTTTATGGATGCTCTTTCCTCACTAATGAGAAATGGATGCCTTACTGAAGGATGTCACATCACTAGCTAAGCTACAACAGATTCTTCTACAGCTAATAAAAGCTCAGCCTAAAGAAAATCCATATTCTACCCCAGATGCTTAATACTGATAAAATCTCTTCTCTCATCATCCCCTTCTCTAAGACCAATTTGGGAAGGACCATACACTATATTTGTGTCAATTCCATAAACTATCAAGGTAGCAGGCCTGGATTCCTTGGTACACCACACCCAAGTCAAGTCCTGGGAACCAGAGACTATTGCTGAATGTGGGAAGCTATCATCAGAATACTCCTGTGAACTCCTAGAAGACTTAAGATTCTTGTCCAAGAAAAATTCAAAGTCTTCAGATAAGTAATCTAAGATGTTACTCTTAGCTCCTTTACTAATCACTTTACCACTTAAGGGAGAATGCAGTTCCTTTCTAAGGTGGCCATAGGAGTATGCAGAGTCATTACAACAAACATCTTGCTGGATGTATGGCCTGCATCCCTTCTCCAGTACATCTATCTAGACTTCTTTAGTGTGCATCCCCATTCCAAGATGATTGGAATAAACTAAAGGACTATGTTGAAGAGCTACAAAAGAATTCAATGGGTCATCATTTAACTCACCATTACAAGGTAGCTGTGTGGCCTATGAAGTATACTCTCAATGATACTAGACAAAATAAAATTTTTCTAGTAATGTTATTGAAGCCTCTTTAAAGTCTCCAGTAGAACTCCTATAAAATAAGAGGGTCCTAACATGAGAGCAAACAACCATAGATATCAAGATGGGTATTTTCAGATATAGAATGAGCATGCTTAACTCCCACTGTAGGACATCTTAGTAGAGAGGACCCCTTATATTTGGAATAGAAAACTCACCCCTATTCTCACTGGTGTTGGACACCCCCTGAAAAATATATACACCCAATAACTTTACAGTTTGAAAACTGGTTTGCAATAAACTGACTTAATCACCCAGAATTAAATGGGAAGCCTCAAATGGCACTCGCTGGTCCTGTGGAACCAATTTGTTGGATGGATACTCCCTGGATGAACAGAAAGATGCATGCTAGGCTTCACATAGCTACAAGGCAGGAGTGTCAAAAGTATTGACAACTTGCAAACTTGGTCTAGAAGTGTGTTTCACTGGTATGATCATTTGGCTTCTATCTTTATCCCATCCCTAGGGTTATAGGATGTCACACAACACATCGAAGCCTTAACTAACTATACTCAGTGGGCCTTAGATGACACTGCTGCTGGTCTCTTTCTTGAATGAAGAGAAAAACATTAATGAGGCAAGCTGTCCTTCAAAATCAGATTGCATTAGACATTCTAACAACAGCACAATTAGGTACTTGTGCAATTATAAAAGCTAAACGTTGTATGTGCAGTCCTGATTCTTCTGCCAATATCTCTATTGCTGTTCAAGATACTAGACAACAACAGATTAATGACATGTCAGATTCTAAAATTCCCTGGACTTTCTCCTTATCCTCTTTATGGGAAGCTGTTACTGGCTCCTCCTGGTAGAAAACATTGCGGCTATATTCACAATATCTTGGTTACCTCATTATTTGACCCATGCATACTTGTTTCTGTGGGCTTGCCTTCTCCCGACTTAAAGCTGTATGTTGGCCCAAGCCAAGCATACCTGAAGCCTATCAAGGGCCTTTAGCGAGATCCTCTGGGAGCACCTCTGCCTGCTGGTCACAGCCATGACTCTCTTCAGCCAGAAGTTGCCAGATCAGTCTTTGTGACCCTTGCGCCCTCAGGCGGTTAGGAGTACTTCTTCAGAAGGAAGAATATTATGGACAGCTAAGTAGGTAGAAATACTGTAGGCAGTCAGAGATAGCTCTCAAGAGGTCAGTGCAGCTGGGCATGGCAGTATGCACTGCAATCCCAGCACTCAGCAGCCTGAGGCAGGAGGGTCTTTGGAAGTTCAAGACCAGCTACAAAGTTGCTACAAAGTGAGCTCAAGACTAGCCTAAACTGACTAGTAAGAGATCCTATTTCAAAAAAAAAAAAAAGTCAATACAGAAGACAACTGTGGCTGGAGGTGAGGTGAATTCACTGAAGGCCTGGCTTCAAGAAAAAAAAGGAACTCCTCATGCATCTTTTTCCCCCTAGGGATGAACAGCAGTAACTGGTACTCTAAGTAGGCATCCATGACCTTGGGATGGGGACAAAACCTCTTTAACCCACCCCTTGTAGGAAAGTCCTTTCTGTTCATGTGTATGTGTACTTGCTACATAACTTGTTTCGCCATTTGATCCCCATTTAATCGATATTATCTTAGTGACTATATTTGTTATATACTTATTGATTGAATAGTATCAGGGATCAAACTCAGGACATTGTGCTTCCCAGGCAGGCGCTTATGCCACTGAGCTATCTCCCCGGCCCTATAGTTTTGTTCCACCTCCCACCCATCCTATGATTTTCCATTGAATCAATACTACCTAAGTGACTATACTTGTAATCTTATTGATTGATTATACTTCTGTCCTACCTTGAGCCATCCTCTCCTTTGTTCAATAAAATACCTTGAGAAGCAGGGATGGTGGGTAACCCACTTTCCAGGCCCCTTTCTGTTGCTCTCAGATAACAGCTTGCTTTCAATAAATTCCTCTCACTTCTTTAAAAATTGGGGTTTTAAACATAAAGTCATAAGTTTTAGAAGTTCATTTACTAATATTAGACAGCTTTCATTATAACTTCATTTTTAGCATATTGAGTAAATAAATCAATAGATTAAAAGCAACACCATAAGAACTTAATATTTGTATATAAAATGGAGTAACAGAGGGAAATAACTCAAAATTGAGATTAGCTGCGGTCATGATTCTGAAATAGTGTGTGATGGTTCAATGCTCAGGCTTGGATTTAGATTCAAAGCCAACATACTAATCATAAGCATAATGTAGGCTAATTTTTAAGTGAAATAATTACATTTGAGTTAATAGTTCAACTTCTTCTTTGTAAGATATGTGCAACACCAGTATTCACATACTAGTGCCTGTTTCATAGAGTTGTTTGGATGATTCAATGAGCTGATGCACATAAAGTGCCTGGTACATGGTGAATATTCAGTAGCTGTTAGGTATCATGACACATCTATGACTGTAAAAGAAATAGATACGAATCTGTCCTTATAAATAGGCTTTAAATGAGTAGTTCTCAACCACGAGTCATTTCCCCCATGCCACCTTGAAGGGAACATTTGGAAATATCTGGAAATATTTTTAATTGTCCCATCTGGTAGTGATGGGGCTTCGCTACTAGAATCCAGTGGGTAAGAGCCAGGGATGGTGCTGAACATGCCACAATGTGCAGGGAAATCTCCATACAAAGGATTATCCTGCCCACATGTCAGCAGCACCCAAACTGCTTTAAAATGATATGGTGCACTCATAGAGGAGGAGTCCATTGAAGTCAGACAGACAAAATGCTACTTGATCACCTAGTTTTTTTAGGAAATCAAATGAAAAAATGCTATTTAACTATAAACTAATACATTATGTAAGTGCAAGCTCTAAATCTGTTTTCTCTAACATTTTACATTTTTAATTATCTTTATTAATTATTTTATAATTAATTGTTTTTATTAATTTTAAGAATTATTTTTATTTTTTCAGTATTTCCCCAAGAAAGAGTCATTCTAGTTTTGTTTTAGGTTGTTGTTGTTGTTGTTGTTTTTATAATTATCATTGTCCTCCACAAAATTTTAAATGATAAACTTACTAAGATTCCTTTTACCCCTCAAGAACCAAGTTTTATCATCTTTGAGACATATCAGCACCATTGAACTGAAGTTCTAAATTAAATAGGAACGAAGTCAGAAAATACAGTGTTTTTTGTCATTTAAATTATGAAATTAAAAGTAGTTTCATACTTCCTATTCTGTGTTGGAGATCATACACAGGCTGCAGGAGAAATTCAAAAAATGCAACATGCTTATACAATCTGATTGGAGATTTAGTAAAGTCTGAAAGTACAAAAATAAAATCTGATAGAGGCCAAAATTAAATGGGAGATTAAAAAAGAGATTAAAGTTTCCTTGAGAGACAGCTAATCTGAATGTCAGCTTATCATAGAAAGGAAACATGAAAGAAAAATTTGAGGTGCAGTAAGATGGAAGGGTGATTGTGCTGCATAAAGAAGCTGAAGGAAACAATATGAACTTATTTTTTTGTAGGTCAAAGTTACTATAAGACGTAGGTGTCTTTTTTTCTGCTTTGAGAAGGAAAGACTGAACACAACTAAATTTCCAAAGTGACATACATGTTACGCTGGGGAAAACTGGAGCTGTATAGCCTGTAGGTGAGCCGCCTGGCAATCAAACAGCTGGTCTAGCTGTTTTCACTGATTTGTTTTGCTGCTCACTACCCTGCCGCCTGGTTTGCAACTGCGGTGGGGGTGGGGCACTGTGAGGACCCACTGACGCAGCACTTCCGTCATCCTAGGTAAGCACTTCACTACTGAGCTGCACCTGCCGCCTTCCTCGTGTTTACGAATCTTGAGATGGCTCTGGTCTGAGTTTTCACCCTTAATTCTTCCCACGACTTCAGCCTCCCAGCCTCCTAGTAGTTCTCGTGGGTCCCAATTCCCACGCTTCTATTGGGATGGCCTCCTCGGTATTCCATATTCTACCTCCACGTTTTTACTTTTGATGCTTGCTTCGCTACACTGACAATGAGTGAAGGGTGAGCACTTTGTAAGTGAAGCTTAGAGAGGTACGTAGCCCCTCTTCCCACAGTCATAGAACTAGTATGACCAGAATCCAATCTTCTGACTCAAAATGTGATCTGTTCTCTGCTTATATGTTGTGTGGGCCTACTGAGCAACTTTTTTTTTTTTTTTTGGCGGTACCGGGGATTGAACTCAGGACCTTGCACTTGCTAGGCAAGCACTTTTTCTACTGAGCTATCTCCCCGGACCCCTACTGAGCAACTTGATCGAAATGTTAATAATCTATCTTTCCTCCCTCCTACCTATCCTTCCTTATTTCCTTCCTCCTTTCCTCCTTCCTGTCTTTGTTTCTTCCTTTCATTCTGTTTGGATTTATTTCTTTATTTATTTTTTGGAAATAGGATCTCTCTAATGTAGTCTAAACTAGACTCAAGATCATAGTTCCTTTGTCTCAATCTCCTAAATGCTGGGATTGCAGGTGTGTACCACTACACCTGGCTTGGTGTGCATTTTTTCTACTGATAATTGTATGCATGGATATGTTTCACTCTGTGGGCAGATGAATGATGTTAAATAGGAGTATCAAAGTTATCTTCATTATAAATTTTATATTTTGTTTCCCACACATTTCATTAATATCTGATAATAACTAGAAATAAAAGTTTGAATCTTTGGCATTGTTTACAAATGATTTGTTATCATCCAAGGTGAGAATTAATACTGACTACTTGGTATCACTATGATGCCTGTTGGTTCTATAGTACCCTGTGGGTTTTGAGGTATATGATATAAGTGGCCCTATATAAATAGAGGCCTAAGGATTATGCTAGTTGTTACATTCCCAGAAGGTAGTACATGTACACTAATTTTTGTATCTGTAAGTCTGTTTTGGCCCTGGTATGTGGTTGGTGCTAATGTGTGTATTCAAGTAAAGGAGCCATTGTCTCCTTTTTGCCATATGGGCTGTCTGCCAAGTTCAGAACAATTCTCCTTTCTCTGGAAACTCAGAATTGGTGTTAGCTGACTCTTCCTTGAACTCTCATATCCACCTACCACAGTTGTAGTTAACTGACCCAGGCCCTGATCCTAGCTGGCTAAATTCCCATCTTTAAGACTAAGGGACTAAGGCCCAGGCTTTGTGGCTAGGCCCAGAAGTGGGCTATTACAGACCCATCAGTGACTCAGAGTGAAGGCCCAGCCTTCCAAGTGAGGAGACTAAGACCATTAGGCAGAGAAGATTAGACGAATTGCAACCCACTCCTGAGCTTTGGTTGCATTTCTTCTTTGACTCCATCAGATAATCTTGCATTATTATACCAAATCCCATTTAAAGTTACTTATTTATATGTAAAACATCCTACATAAGACTTTAAGATTTCCCACTTTAATTTAAAAAATTGTACTTGATATATATATATATATATATATATATATATATGACCAAATATACTTTGAAAATTATAAACAGAGTTCAAGATATAGCTCAGTGGTGAAATGTTTGCCCAACATGTGTAAGATCTTGTGTTCTATCTAAAGTCCTTCATATAATTTGGAATCATAGTACTAAAAATGGACTTGGGAGGACTGGTGGTAGAAAAACCTTGAAGACTCTGTGCATTGTTACTATTGAAGCAGTAGAGAATTTTTCCTTTAAAATGTAGTAGAAGCACAAAGAGAGAATAATAAGTCGCTCAATGCTGTAGACAATAGCTAACAATAAAGGAAAGGCCAAGTAGTTAAAATAGGATATATGAGAAGATGGAGTCATTCCTCAGTGCTTTCTGAAGGTCACCCTCCTGTCAAGCCCATGGCCAAATCCTGTGTATCTTTCCAATTAGTGATCTTTCAAGTCTGTCTCCATCTTCCCCAATACACATAGTCATTCATTCTTGTGAGACCTCTGGCAACAACCTTCTGGAAGTAGACTAATAGAACCTGCTCTTGCCACCAATAATTGTCCACTGAAGTGGCTTTGTGACTAATTCTGTCATCCCTTCCAGGTAAAATCCTTAACGGCTTCCTTCACTTTTCCCTCTAGAGCCTGTCAAGTGCAGCTCTGTCACCTGTTCATGTTGCCCTCACTTTCTCTGTCTGACCTGGGCTGCGTTTGGGGTCCTTGCCTTGCCAAGCTCCCTCTGCACTGCGGCCTTTCCACAGGTGGTTTCCTTTCCTGTGAAGTTCCCCTTTGTCTCTGATTTCCAGCTTTTGGTGGGCCCTGCCCAGATGGATCTCTCTGAGTATAGTCCTGCACACACTTCCCTTCTACTGCTTGTCATTGTAACAGCACCTTAGTGACTTTCCCATTGCTGGGACATAGAGCTTAACACTCACAGTGTCAGAGAGGAGAGGTTTATTTTGGTTTGTGGTTTTAGCGCATGAGCAGTTGGCTGTCAGGCACAAGCAGCATAGCCAAGTGGCATGTCATGCAAAGCTGCTTGAGTCATGGCAGGCAAGAAGCAGAAAGAGAAGGGCAGAGACAGACAGGCAGGCAGGAACAAGAGTATACCCTTCCAGGTCATGTCCCCAATGACCTGTCCCTCCCAGCCAGGCCCTACCTTTATGTTTAAGACTTTGGGGGCATGGCATTTTAGATCTAAACTATACCAAGTGATTTTTTCCATCCCACCTCCACTCCCCTGGCCCTTATTTGCCTGTTTGCCTATTCTACTAGACTCTAAACTGCACAAGGGCAGGAAATTCTGCTTTATTGTTTTGGTCAGAACACATAGTGGTATGACTAAATACTAACAGAGGATTAACAAATATAAATAAGTATTTTCTAAATGAATATAGAGAGGTAAAAGAAATAAAAAGTTAGCCAAGAATCCCTAAACAGCAGTGTCAACTTATTCTTTTCCAAGATTGGTGTATAATTCAGTTGTTTATAGTTCATAGTTTCTGCTAGATCCCATACTACCCATGAACAATGTTATTAATAACCCTAAAGTCACTTTTCTGAAAAGAAATACAAGTTTATCAGTGAATGAAATATAATTAACAGTGATGTTATCTTATGCCATCCCAAAGAACCCAGTTAGACCTATTGTGCCCCTGAAATGCTTGTGATCTCTGAGGTCTGCTAAGCCCCTTGAGCCTTGAGAGCACACAGGGCTTATTGAAAGGAAGAGGCTTTTCACTGATAGCAACTCCCAAAGCACTATGGAAGCAAGATGCACTCAGAAGCACCTCGAAAGTCTGCAGTTCTGGTAGTTAGCATGTTCCAGAGGAGGAGAGTTGAGGGAAGTTTGGGGACCATTCTAAGAACAGGTTGACCATAAGCCAGGTGATTCTGCTGGACAGGATAGGTCCCCCTTCCTTTCCAATGTGTCCCTTTGAAAGTATATGTGTTTAAATAGAAGGGACAGCCTACCCCGTTGGAGGACGGCCTTTCTGTCACCCAGGCTATAGAAGTGGTCACACTTTGAGCAAGTGTTTCTTTGTAAATACTTCCTGACCAGAGAGAGAACATGAAAGGAGATTCCAAAAGTACAAAATGGGTTCAGAAGCCACACAAGAGCAGGGGAGCAGCGGCAATTTGTGGAGGTGATGGCAGACATTCATCACTGGAGAGAGGGTGGATGTCCTCATGAAATGAATCAAAAGGAAGAAAATAAAGGAGGAGACACTGGCTGCCTTCCTGAGAGTGAAGGACAGAGGCAGTCTGCTTTCAGAATAAGATATTATGGCAAATATTCACACGTTGTAGCTCTGTAGAAGGGCCAGTTATATGAAGTAAAGCTTTCTAGAGAATATCAGCTTTATTCTAGAAAGAAGAATTAGGTCATAATGTTTAGACAAATCTAAAATCCAGAAAATATCAAGTTAAATAAGCAATTACATTAATATGAGTTATTTTCATGAAATGGGCTAGTGTACAGTACTTTGGAAAAATTTTATGATTGAAATTCCAGCAAAGAAGATTGCCTAAAATTAAGCTCAGCATTCTTTTTAAATAGTTTTATAAATACTATCCATGCAAAAAAAAAAAAAAGGAATTCTGATGAGAACACATTTGTCAAGAATTCATCTCCACCTTCCCTTTCACCCAGGAGGTGGCCTCTTATTTGCAGCTGTTGGATGTAACCAGTGAACCGAATACTTGAAACCAATTTGCTGGTTTGGGAAGAGGTTATTGATTCTCACAGCATGTCTATACTTGGAAAATTTCCTTGTTTAACTCTACATGTGAATGATTTTTGCCTTGCACTACTTTAAGTCAGGCAGGCTGGGGAGAGGAGATGGGATCCTCTTGCTTTGTTGAAGTCTTCACATGAGTTAGAAAATGCTTAACTGGTCTCAGTGCTGCCTTGAGTTAAACATACGTGCATATGCTTCTCTTTTTTCAGTAAGCTTGTGCTTTATTCTGAAGGCCAATGTTGGGAAGAAATTTCCGTGCATTTTATACAGAACGAAAAAGACAGGGGTGGTAATTGAGAAAAAATCAATTTAAATAAATATATTCCTGCATATTGTTTCAAATTATCACTGTTCAAGCTGTTAGTGGTTTACCATTTTCTGAATTCCAGGCCTAGTCAATATATCCTCTGTTAGCATTATGGTTTTTTGGCCTAAATTTTTATTTTTATTTTTTTATTAATTTTATTGGGAAACAAATAGCAATGAGACAATTTCAAAACCAATTAGTAGGACAGTTTCAAAAATACATTGCATATTGTTGTCTTTGTAGTGGTTATTCATAGAACAAGATACAAACATGATAGCTTATCCAAACACTGTTAGTACAAATCTTTCTTCTTATTGAATTAAGAGAAAGTAGCTGTATATCTATCCTATTTTGTATATATAGATACAAAATAGTCCTTCATTTATATTCCCTTTTTTGTTTAGTTTTATCAGAGATGGGTATTCCATTGCCATTTAAATCTTGTAGGTGTATGAATTCAGCAAAATAATCCAATATAGTCCATTGCTCCACAATAGTAGTGGGATATCCATAGGACTGGCAATGTTAGAAGTTGTTGACTTGAGCCTTTTACAGCTCAGCATATTAACATGGCTTTACTTTTTATACCTAATTTTTATACTTTTCTGCTGGCTGGTTAAGACCAAGATAACAAGACCTATATAACAAGAAATGTAACTTTTGTATCTCCCGCGGTCAGTCAAATCCCCTCAGAATTTAGCCTGAAACCCCGTACCACAGTTTGTAGATCCTTTGTCAGTGTTAGCCATGTGGATGAATCACAGTCATTGCTTGACCAATTTGCTCTCTGTTAAAGCCTGAGAGAATATTTCTCTTCAGGTAACTCTCCTTAGGCACACTGTATATCATCAGTCACTTTCCTCTGTGGCCACACAATCTCCTTGATCAGAAAATTTGGGACACAACTGAGTTACAGGATGTTACAGTACAGGTATTTTTATGTCCTGAGTCCTCACTGACCTTGAAAGGCTAGAAAATTTGTACCTTGGAGTAGAAGGAACTTCCTTTTCACACATAGATGTACACACATACATACACACACACACTCCCTGAATGATCTTGTGCATTTTTTTGTTACTGTATTTCATCTTTTACTTAAAAAAAGTTTAGCTAAATAATTAATATTCACTGGATGGGTAAAAATGAATAAGACCAGTACTTCTGAGGTCCCAGTATTTTCTGGATGTTGTACAATATGTAAAATGGTAAAAGTATGTCCATTGCTAATGTTTTCCTTCAGATCTTGGGAATGTGGGTCCTGCCCCCCTCTAATTACCCACCTCTCCACTTTTTCCATAGAAATATTACTATCCTCCTGCCATTTTTAATCAATGTTGGCAGTGTTGTTATCAGTTGGAAATGATTTGTTCCCGATCACCATTTGTAAGATAATCATTATAAGCAAGTTTGCTGAGAAGTCCATAATTTATAAGGGTGAGTTTTAATTTGTAACAAGGGAAGTTTCTTTCTGATTCATGGAGACTTCTTTAACCCTTACCTATATGGGCGTATGGTGGGATAGGTCTTATATGTAGTTACTGAAGGTCTTTTAATAAAGAGAGTTATAGTTTAGAAAGAAACTCCTTCACATTTCATTGGAGGAGAAAATCAGTGTAGAAAACAATCAGGGTAGTATTTTTTTTTTTTTTCAAACATCTACATCATGGATTTTGACTGTATTTTAAACCACACTGTTTCTCTTTCAGGTCTCATGGTTATAGAAAAGACCACTGCGTGAACCTGAAAGGGTAAGAGAAACCAAAGAAATGACTACAGCGTCTAACTAAAGGCATGACCCAGGAAATGAGAAGGACATTCCACTTGATGGAGGGGGCAGCATACATACAACTGGGTCTTGATCAGGCAACTGTTTAATTTCCTGCTGTGATTATGAGCATCTGAAGCTTGTCAAACACATAGTCCCAACTTTTAGAGCTCATGCAATGGGTGTTCAATGACTGTGCTGTAAACACACCAGCTGTGTAACGCATGGAAGTTGTTTTATGCTCAAAGCTTTACACACTTTGGTGATTAGTAGCTTGGGCTTCCTCCTGCTGAATTTCTTGAGGAGCCCTCCTGAAAGCCACCAGTAACAGGCAGTAAGACTCATCCTCCTCATACATTAGGGTTAGTTAAAGGTTTTACCTACAACCCAGTCTAGAACAGGCACCTAAAACTCTAAGACCCAGGGGCAAGCAGAAGCCATTTCTACAAAGGAGGATACTGAGTAAATTTTCCCTCCTTGCTCAAGAGATGGCCCGAATTTAAAGGACTTGGGAGAACACTGTTGCAGAATAATATTTTAAGTATATTAATTAGTTTTTTCCCCCTTTGGGAGCTAGCGCCTGTTTCCTTTGCTTCTCTACCTAACCCCATTCAGGTTTCATTTTGAATGTAGCAGCAAAAAAAGAGTTAAAACAGAGATCAGGAGGTAAAGGCTTTTGGTTTTCACAGACCCTGAGAGTTTGATTAGGACACTTAACTTTAGGAGTTGGGGCTGGGAGGAGCAGGCTGGATCAAGGGGAGAAAGGAGAGCTGGTAGATGCTATGGGGGGTGAGGATGAGGGGACGGGGGCAGAGGGACTGAGGGAGAGCAGAGAGCACTCTTAGGCAGCAGTGACCCTTCTTTGCTCAGACAAACAGATTCTCTAGGGAGGAGAGGAGTGGTTGCAGAAGTGGAAGTGCCCAGAGAGGCTGCAGAGCCTCAAAAGTGGCCAAGAGGGCACAGAGTGCAGGCAGATCATCCGGAGCAGCTTCAAGGGGCTGAGGAGACAAGGGCTCAGCATGCAAATGTTAGGATGAGTCTTCTGAGCTCCAAATTGCCACCTGAACATACCAAAGGGATCAGCACTGTGCTGGTGACCCTGTGACCTAAAAGCAACATAATGAGGTCTCCTGTGCCAGCAGCAGAAAGGGTGCCACCCTCGTAAGAGCGTTGGGCTAAGGAGCAAAGATCTGCCCCTGGCAACCCGGTGAAACAGGTAAGGATGCAGAATTGAGTGAAAGTCTGGTTATAATAGTGAAGGTAGATAAACCCTCATGGAAAACTGAAGTTATGTTTCCTACAATTTGCTGTAGAAGCTGAGATGTGAACTCAAAAATTAAATCATCCAATCAGTTGATAAAATTAGAAAGAATATTAGATCTATGTGACAAAACTATTCAGCTTCTCTTTATTAGAATTTAGGAGCTTTTTATGGATCCCAACCCAGATCTGGACAGTGGCACTGTACTAGATGGTGCACTCCAGGTTCCTGGGTATAGCTCCTGCAATTCTGCATTCTAAGTAGAGGTGATGTGCTGCCTTTGTGCTGGCTTTGTAGTTGGCTCTACCATCATAGCTTTCATTGCTTTATTTGATCCTTGAAACAATATCTTAGTTAGATACAGTTCACATTTTACTACTAATTTAAGATCAGCAGAAGGAACTGTGAGAGTCCTAAGAATTCCGCCCCTTGTCCTTTGTGACTGCTGGTCTCCAGTTTTGGGGTGCAGTGCCATACTCTTCCTGCCTTTCTGGCCCTAAAGCATTTTCCTTTTTCTGATGCCGTCCTTGCACTTCCCAACCTCTACACCTTTGCCTAAATTGCTCCTCCCTTTAAGCTGCTTCCTTCCCAGTCTTTTTAACATTGTCCCCATTTTCTAAAGCACAATGCAAATCTGACCTTCTCCCAGACACTTCCCAGCTCTCTTGTCATTTTACTCACCTTCCTGTTGCTTGAGACCTTCCCACTTCATCTGAACTCTAGCAAAATCAGCTTCGTATCTCAGGTGTTCAGTTCAGTTGGTGTCAGCTGCTGGGCTGGGACCCCCAGAAGCGTTCCACCTTCTGCATCCGTGGCCCCTGCCATGACCTTCTCAGCCCAGACTGTCACTTATTCGGTACCTGGAACGTAAGATGGCCTTAATCCTTATGTGTCCAGTGAAGTTGAACGTAAAAACTCTAAAGCATGCAATTAGTGAAGCATGAGACAGATGCTTGAACAGATGTTTAGCTGAATATCTTTGATTCCTACACTGTATTTTCCTGTTTCTCCAACTTATTTCCAATTTTTTTTCAAACATACAAAACAATTTAAGTAATTATTCAGTAAAAAACCTGGCTAATGACTACTCAGTGAGATTCTATAACATATACGCTGTTATATTTGAGTTATCTAGTCATCTATTTATTCCTCTAGGCCACCTTACAGACTTCTCAATGCAGTCTGTCTTGGGAAGATCTTTGAAGTCAGATCTGGGATTAATTCTGCCATGAGCGCCTACTTATTGAGTGGGTTGGCAGTGGTGCTTAACCTGCATCTTTTCTCCCTGTGTGAAATGAAGGTGGCTAACAATCCCCACTGTCTAGAGCATGGCAAAGATGAAATGAGACTAGGATTGCTGAGGGCCTGACACATGATGTGTGTGGTACCGGGCAGCGGGAGGAAAAGGGCAGCATAGTACTGCAGCTGCCAGCACTGCTTTGCAATGGTGTGAGCTTTGGTGTTCTTGTTCTCAGTCTCTGTTCTAGGCCCACGAGCAAAAGACGCTAGAAGATATCCTGTCTTATAAGTTAGAGGTGTCTGGGCCCATGAGGGAGCAGGGGAGATGGGAGCTCTGTTTGGATGCTGCCTTCAGAATTTCCTGGCACAATTAAAAAGCTACCCATTCAACCCAGCTGTTCTCCTGGGTACTTTCCCAGAAGAACTGAAATCATCATACCACAACGATATATGCGCACCCATGTTTATAGCAGCCTAATTTGTCACAGCTAAATCTTGGAAGCAGCCCAAATGCCCATCAAATGAGGAATGGATAAAAAGGATGCAGTACTTTTACCCAATGGAGTGTTACTCAGCTATAAAAAAGATAAACTCAAGGCTTTTATAAGTAGATGGATGCAACTAGAGACCACACTTGTAAGCGAAATAAATCAGACCTGCACGTGCAAACATCATTCTGTCTCACTAGTGTAAGAACCTAAAAGCGTAAATGAAATCTGAAAGGTACAATAGATACTGTGAGAGGGAGAGCATCTGTTCAATAGGAACGAACAACTGGGCTGAGGGAAAGGACAAAAGAAAGAAGGAAGCTGTACGCGGTAGCTTGGATAATTGTATTTCTGGTTTCTGCAGGTCCACTGAGAGGAGCAGGTAACGCTTCATTTTGTTCTTTTTCTCTCCTTTTTAACTTTTTATAACATTTTTGGACCAATTTTACATGCTTATTTCTGGTAATCTGAACAACTAATTTGAAGATAATAATATGTAATATAACAATGATTGTTGAATTCCTATTATTTTGTTTAGTGAAATTCTGTGTTGTTTCTAATTTGTTTTTACTATTATTCTCTTTAAATTTTTAAAATATTTTTATTGAGAAACAAATAGCAATGAGACAGTTTCAGAACCGATTAGTAGGACAGTTTCGATAATTAATACATTACGTATTGTTCTCTTCTTAGTGGTTACTCATAATTTTTTTAATTTTTTAAAAAATGATCTTAAAAGCCATACAGATCATTGTAGAATCACCAGTCATCTACTTTTACCTAGATAAGATGGAAAATCTTATGCTTATGCAAAATTCAGAAGAAACTTTGCTGAAAATGGAAATGACTAAAGGAGGATGTTGGTACTCTTTTCCGCCTTAACCACCAGCTTTAGAACTGTTTATGCAAAGGCTTACATATTTTCTGAACATGAGCCCTTATTAGTAGGGGATGGGAGCAGCTCTCTATGTAAAGGCTATAGAATGTCCCCTTCATGGAATATTAACACGAGCCCTCTTCGTCATGCCTCAGATTACCTTGCTCCTGAAATGGCACACTAAAGTGATTGCTGGCGAGTGCAGGAAGAGGTCACCTTCTCTATACTAGGAGCCCTTTGGGACTCGAGAAATTTCAGCCCTGTTTTCTACCTGTATCTCTCTGCGCCCACTCACGCTACTCCACGAATCACACTGAGTACAGGATGTAATGAATATAGTGCTTTGAATAAAATTGTGATTTGTATCTATAAATACTGTTATGAGGCACACTTAGAACTGGGCTTCTTAATTTCAAAGTATCTGCCAGTAGAGTTGTCTTTAGATGATCTGGAAAGTGTCTTATGTCCTTTTCTTTCTGGTACTTTGAAGTTTAGATGTTGTCTCTCATTAATCTGGAACTCTTTGAAAAATATAACTGCCTGTGTCCTAGCCTTTCCTTTTAACCTGACAGTCAATGTCTTGGGTCTTGGGATAGCCCACTGGAATCTATATTTAAAAATTTGTAAAATAACCTTACTCCTCAGACAGAGCTAAGAATCGCCTCTTGGCTATAAAGCTGTATGGCTCTTCCTAAGGAGCAGGTGTTCTTTCAAGATACAAAATCTTGACTGTACTTTTCAGTTTTATTTTGTTTTCTCTCAGTTGATGGCTATAAAATGGAAACTGGCTGAAATGCAAAGATTAGGAATCTTTCCAAAATATAGTAGGTGAATAAAAACAAGGACAACCCAGTGGTGGCTTGGAGGAGACTCACTGAAGTAGAAGAACCAGTGAAGATTTCTACCTCCAGCTGGGAAAGCACTGCAGCCTAGGACCACAGGAAGATATAGGAAAGCATGTCCCTATTTATCAATTCTAATATATCTATACTTTACATTTTAATATCTCAGCATGTGTTGCCCTGGTGGCATTTGAAGATCATTCTTATTTTTTTCGTGCAATCCAAATCTTGTCAGTTATGGTTATTTTAATAGACAACCTTAACCCCTCAGAGTTTCAGCTAGGAAAAAGTACCTGGCTTATTTGTAAAGATAAACTCTGTTATCTGAGAACATGCTGTTCTCATCTGCTGGTTAAATATAAATCAGGAAGAAACACTCTCAAAGCCTTTTTGATGATTAGTTGGTTAGAAGAAAATTCTGGAGACACTAGTGGAATGCTTTAAAAATGCTGCGTTCCGAATGCTCTTGATGATGCAGATACGCTATCATATAGCAATGGGAATAGGTACGTCAAATCTGAGTTGAAAAGTGGCTCAGGAGAGTTTGATTCTAAATGTAAAGAAGGGTAGTTGGCAGCCTTTCTTATGTGTCTTGGTGGACACATCTGTTGCTTCCTACTACAGCTCTCCCTATCCTATGTCTCGGTACTTTACAAGTATCTTAGATTGTGTTTGTGTTGGTCTTCACAAGGAAGAATTATAAAAAAGATTTTCAACTCTAAATACTACTCTGTTTTTGGTAATAATCAGCTAGAATCAGTTAAGTATGTTGGTCACCATTTCTATCACTGAGACACAAGATAGGCAGCCAAAATTTCAGGGAGTAGAGGTTTAATTTGGCTCATGACTTTAGAGGATTCAGTCTGTGGCCTGCTGGCTCTAAGACAAAAACATCATCATGGCCGAGTATAGCAGAGCAATGCTGCTAAGTTCATGGAATCAGGGAACAGTGCCCGAAGGAAAGGGCCAGGGACTAGATGCAATAGCAGGCGCACAGCTCTCTCCCCCACCCCGACATGCCCAGATGTACGCTTTCCTAATCTTCGAGGCAGCTCTCAAACCAATCAAGTTACCAGTGTAGCCTAATCACCATAATCAGCATACATAAAACTGTCCAATAAATCACAGATTTATGTCTGTCTACCTTCCATAAAACCCAACTTCTGAGCCCCGAAAAAGGAGAGAAAAGTCACCATATATTTAAGCAAAATAACATTTTAAAGGAAACATGGCCGGGTTTCTTTAAGAATGAATGATTCCTATGTTATCGGAAATGTGTGATGAACTAAGCAGGTAGGTGAGCAGGTAATGGAGGTGCACGAATGACAGGTTCTCAAAAAAAGTCTTTTATAATGTCCATCCAGACAACACTTGAAATAATTACATTAAAAAAAGAATCCTTATTACATTGCAATTGGGAGAAATAAATCGTATTAGAGTGTCTGGTGGTTACCTTTTTATTCCTCTCCTTGTGGATCGGAGCGCTCGTAAGAAAAGGGCATTCTCTCTAGGTCTGGATGCCTCATCAGGTACCACAAGAACAAGTCCCACCCTCTTCCGTATACTGCTTCAGATATCTTTCCTAAAAAGCTTTCGAACATGTAAACCTTCAGTTGTACTTCTCAGACGGAACACCTCTTCTTTCTTCAATGATGCATCATTGTCTTTGAGAGTCTGTGTCTCCCTGGTGTCCTCTCTGGATATTCTCCAGTTTGTCTATATTCTTTCCACTATGTAATATAGCTCCTGTTTACCCAGGAGTCTTAGTTTTTGCCTTTTCGCCAAATTTGATGATCACTAGCAGCCCTGAGGTAGGAGATTAGGGTGGGGCAAACCAGGTAACCAACTGGGAAGAATATGTTGAAGACCATAAAAATCCCTGGTTAACAGGTTGAGCAAGAGGATTCCTGAAAAGAGAGGACATGCACAGAACACAGGACTCAGAATACCTCCCGGCTCCCAAGCACTGCACATAGAATCAATCAGAATGTGTATTGTTGGTCTTTCATTTGAGTCTGGTGCTGAACCAGTCAGAAGTTGCTCATTTCAAGCCTTCATTACATGGGAGCACAGCCAACCAAAAGACACTGTTCCTGGCTCCCCATTGAAAGGTCAATCCAGGTATTTTGGGTACTAATTACCCCTCCCCTTATGCTTGGCCCCTCTGTGAACCTTTTCCCCTACCTCCTCTCTCCCTGCAGAGGGTACTTCCTTTCCACCTTTGCTGCTTTTCCGGTGTGTCTTGCTCAGTCTTTGCCCAGGCCACCTGGAAAGAAGTCCTGCTGTCTGGTAACAGACCATTCTCAAAAGTGTCTGCTATATAATAGTACTGTGTATGATCAAACTGCCTAAAGCTGCACTGCATGTAGTATGGAAGGGTAGTTTAACTCAGAAAAATTAGCACAGTGGTCTCACCATCCTGGCCTTCCTTTGCAGTCCAACAGAGGCATCAGGGCCTCGGGCCACAGACCTCTCTGGTGCCTCATATTCTGCTTGGGCTGACTGCAGGCCTCGTGTTCTTCCCACAGTTGGTGCCAGAAACCACATTGTCCTCATAGAGTACCTCATGTGCTGGGGGCTGTTTTATATCTTTCCTTATTGACTGGCTAAATGATAAGATTCAGTCCGTTGTCCAGTTTGTGCAGAAATGAGTCATCCAATATGCTGATTTATTCCTTGCAACTTGGGTTACCAAAAAAAAAAAAAAATCTAATCTTACTTTCCTGTATCAATATAGAAATTAATGTTTTACAATATTGCATAGAACATTTTTGTGGCTCTTTGCCTTTCTGCATTTTAATCTGCAGTCACGTCATAGAAGTCATCTAATATTACATATTCAACTATAGTATTATCCAAACCACATATTTCGGATTTCACATGAAAATATCTTGGAAGGCCCTTAAAAATGGCCATTTCAGCTGGCTAATGTGGAGTGCCTTTTGCCTATGCATCTAGATCTTGTACCTACATAAATACAGAAATATATAATAAACAATAAAATCAGAGAAAAATGGATTAAAACCTAAGTTGTCTTATGTGAGTATTCAGTAATTCTTCTCCTTTTCTCCTCCTCCCCCTTCCCCTTCTCCTGCTTCCCTTTCTCTTTTTCCTTCATGCCTCCAGAGGACCGTGGAAATATGTGGCATGTGGTATAGATGTGTTCTCAATGAATATATTTTTTTCGTTTTTATTTTTTATTATTCACACCTCCGATACATAACGGTCACATTCCTTATGGGATGTTGGCACAAGTACATGCCACATCCTAATTCTTTTTCTTTAACACTTTCCCTCCCTGTTCTGTTGTCTCTTACTCCTTTTTCCATATGAGGGAAAGATCTAGCTTCCTACTTCTGTCTGTGAGTGAATATTTTTGACCTAAGTATGATTTTGTATTGAAAGATACAGAGAAAGTCTTGCTCTTGGCTCTTGTTGGTCACAAAAACAAAAACAAAAAGTCAAACTTCTGATAGGTGTGTCAAGGACATCTGCTCTGGGAAGTCCCATACACAGCTTAGGTCCACACCAGATTATCAACTATTTGCTAAGCATGAAAATATTATTGCAGAAATGAAAATATGGTTGAAGCTGATAGTATGAACCAAATGCAGTAAGTGCCAGCTCTTTAGTGTAAGCAATTAATTAGGCCTCATCTTGAAGTCTGGTGATAGGTCCCACAGTATTAAATCAAATATCACCAGCTGCTGAGAGAACAGGCTCTCTCCAGAAGCATCTCTTAAACCAAAGGGGAAAAGAATGTAGCATTGAGATGAATTTTCCAATGCTCTAAAAGCTAAGGACATGGATTGTGAGGAAATGGTACGTAGACATCTCTGTAACAGATCAGACAAACATGCTGATTCATGTTAACTGAAGTTATAGGGAAATCCTAGACCTGGAAGCCAGGCAGAGCTGGGCCTGACTCCCAAATCTCTCTTTGCCAGCCTTGGAAGATCATGTGATCTTGCGAGCCTTAGTTTCTTCAGCAGGATGATGGGGGTGATGACACTTGCTGGGCAGGGTTTTGTAGGGATGAGGCTACAAGGCAGCATCCAGGGCCAGGCCTACCTTCAGAGAGGGCTGCACATGGCAGCCGAGATGGTAGCAGTGGAGGTGGTGGGTGGTCCATTGGGCTCCAGTACTCACTCTGCTGCTGACTTCGCCCTCCTTGCTCCTGGTACTGTTAATCCTCCAGAGCTTGTTCTTCCCTGTCTCTGAAAAGGCCAGAGTGGTCTACATGTTGTTCCAGGGCTAACAGCCTGGCTCTTCTGTGCCAGGTGTGATAATTAGGGCAGTTCGTGGCGTGAGCAATGAGTCAGGGTAGAGGTCCACTGACCTGGGGGAGGATGGGGGTAGTTGCCAAGGGCACTGTCCCCAGGGAGTTCTTTCCCACCTCCTTCCCTTCCCCCTCTTTCTCCCCCTCCCCCTCTTCCCCATCCCCCTCTTCTTCCTCCTCCCTCTCTGCCTCCTCTCCTCCCCCCTCTTTGTCCTCTTCCCCTTCCTCCTCTTTCTCCTCCTCCCCCTCCGCCTCCTCCCCTTCTTCCTCTTTCTCCTCTTTCTCCTCTTCTTCTCCCTCCTCCTCAAGCCTCTTCTCTCCCACAACAGCCTGAGGCCACCTGAAGTGAGCCAATATCACTTGTCCTTACCACCTCATCTCACCTGCCTGGCTGTCACCAAGCTGAGGTCCCAACATGCAGCATGTTTGTTCAGAGCAAAGAGACATTCTGCACCACAACAGCAGCTAGAAGGAAAAAGTAAATTTCAGAAGGTAGGGTTAATTTTGTATCTGTATATTCAAAATAGTTAGGATAGATATAGAGCTGCATTCTCTTAATTCAATGAATAGAGAGATTCGTTCTAATAGTGTTTGTGGACAGGATATCATGTCTGCATCTTGTACAATGAATAACCACTAAGACAACAATATGCAATGTATTAATTATTGAAATTGTTCTAGTAATCAGTTTTGAAACTGTCTCATTGCTATTTGTTTCTCAATAAAATTATTTTTTTTAAAAAGGTAGAATTAGCCTGTCTTGAATTCTTTAGATACAAAGCAACATTTTTTCTTGTGTATTTTAATTGAAAATTAATGTGTGATTGATCCAGAGAGCTGTGAACATAGTTTACATGGGTGCCACCAGTATCTTTCTGTATATCTTTTTAGTCATTCATATGTAAAACAAAAGTGGGCTCACACTTCTTCATTTATAGCTTGCTTTTTCCTTCCCTTTTGATTGGTGCTATTTAGCTGTTTATTTCCTCTAATAGTGATGCCTTAGTTATTTGGCAAAGGTGTCCAGAATGAGCTGCTAGCTCCTAAGGTATGCAAGGCATATCGGGGACAGGGAGACAATTTAAGAGTTCATATTCATATTTTTAATTTTAAAAACCTATGTGTCTCCTATAATACCTAAAAGCATGCCTGAGCGGGGCTGGTGGCCCCGGAGCCTGAAGCTCTTCCCAGCTCAGGGCTCCTCAGCCGTCCCACAGGCACCACCTCCTGCTCCTCAGGAGGGCTGTGGAATGTTTTATTTTACATTCACATTCCAGGCAGGAATAACAGGGAAGAAGAAGAGTAAAGAGTTTCTTGGCATTATGGCTTTGCTTCTTATTCAGAAAGAGATGCTTTCCTTCTCATTGTTCAAAGCAAAACAAGTTGAGAAATTAAAAATTTTAGCCTCTGCCATAAGAGAGATCAAAGCGAGGGTAATTGTGAATGGTTTGGGGACAAGGAACCCATAGGGTTCAACAGAGAACCCCTCCCTTGAAAAATGTACGCACTTGTACACACACACATACACGCGCGCGCGTGTGCGCACACACACACACACTACTTGCTAGGCAATTTCCAGAATGTTCTGGCAGAGGGGGGGACTCCACAGTGCCAGGTTGAAAGGACTACTTCAGTGAATGCTCTGTTTAACCCAGAGCCAGGAGCAGGAGACTAGAAGAGGAAGGAGAGAGAAGAGAAAGTGAAAAGATAGGAATAGGCGTAGCAGATGGAGAGGAGAGCAGGATGGCCATGAAGGTTATAAATAGCAAAAATTATAAGTACAGTAAAAATACAATGACAAAAATAAGAAAGCAACACCCAATGGAGAAAAGAGAATGAATCATAGTGGTATCCCAAATTTAAAGAAGACTATGCCCCTGGAAAGACCGAATGTGAGTTTCCAATGGAGATGTGAGGCTGGTGGTGAAGGTGACATAGGGCACCTTTAATGACAAAGTAAGCCACACTCTGTCCACTTCTGTAGAGTCAAGGAAATTTGCTGCCCATTCAAGAGGTTTCTCCAGAACATTTGGTGACTTGGAGATTTGACGTCTGATAGCAAGTAAGTAAAATAAACTCAGTTCCATAAAATACTGTTGTAAGTTGTTAAATTAGGTATTATAAATACTTTCTCATGAATTTATCACTGCAATTTGGAGTTATCTCCTACAGATTTTTATTTATTTATTTTTTAATGCATTTGGTGGTTATAGGGTCTCACTGCGCAGCTCGGACGCATTGTGATCCTTGAGTTTCCAGCCTCCCCAGCACTGGGAATGCAGGTGTGTGCCACCACACCCAGACTCTGTGGCTGGCTCAGCCTGTGCTGGGGGCAGGGCAGGCAGGGCTGGAGTGGCATGTGGTGCCAGGGATGCGGTCCCTGTACTTGCTGAAGCTTCCCTAAGCAGGTGCTTTAGTCCAGTGAGCTATCTCACTGGCCTTCCCTAGAGATTGTTATGTAGTGATCACAACATTTGACATTATTTGAGTTACCAATGACCTACAGATAGGCGCAAAATAATCAGTACCACTGCCAAAACTTGCAACAAAGTTTCCTCAGTTGGAGAAATCATTGATTCCCCCTTAGTATCTTTGGCCCCGTAGTAATTAAGGAAGCAAAGGTTTTGGAAAGCAACATAGTCATTTCAGTCATGTGTATTTTATCTCAGCACAATTTGTTGATATCAGAAACAATTGCCATATTGGAAAATAAGCTTAAGAAAAAGAAAAGTAGAAATCATGAAACTGCAGAACTCAATGACTTTTCCAGGGAAACAAATTCCTGATTTCTGAACACATTGTATGTCCTGAACGGTTTGATAGAAATTATGCAAGTAATTCATTTTTATAAAGCATCCCAAGCGTCGCCTAGCAAGTTTCAATGCTCCCAAGTACCTAACAAGGCATGTAATTAAAGTGAGTTTCAGGTGGCAGGTAGCTCAGTAGTCTAAGTGCCTACTTAGGCAAGCACAAGGACCCAGACTCAATCCCCGGTACTACATGCCACGCCAGTCCTGGAACCAGCCATGGCGGCACATGCCTGCAATCCCAGTGCTAGGGAGGTTGAGGCAGGAGGACCACTACAAGTCCAAGCTGCATAGTGAGACGCTGTACCAAATACATAGATAAATAAATAATTTAAAACACAATAAAGTGAGTTTCAGTTTTTACCTGCAGTTAACTCAGAGTAGCTCTAAGGTAAAATTTTGTAAGTATCGAATAAAAAAATAATGTGACAGATTTAAGACTTGAATTTTGGAGACAGACCACCTGGGTTGGGCAGCTAGCTCTATCACCCGTTAGTTGTATAGTTTGGGGTCAAGTTACTCCAGTTACTTCATGTATCTGCTTCCATTCCCTCATGATACAGTAGAAACAACTACTTCATGGGGAAGTTTTGAGGATTAAGTGAGATAATATATGTAAAGCCCACCACAGGGAATAGCACGATAAATATTAGGAATGCTACCTTGAAGATCGACGAATGTGTTCATCAGCTTCCCAGCACAGTGGCAAAATACCTCAGAGAATCATCTTACAGAGGCCTAAGTTCATTTTGGCTTGTGGTTCCATGGTTGGCCTTGCCTTTGGGCTGTCATGAGGCAAAATGTTCAGACATACACCCAACGACCTACTTTCCTTCAATTAGGGTGCACTTTCCGATACAGCAGTGCCCCCGACCACCATCTTGATGCTTTCACTTACTGAGTTCATACTCAGCTTCTAGAGCTTTTCCAACGTAGTTCTCTGAGCAATGGTTATTAATTCCACTGGTGTTCCATGAGATATAACTTATTATTCATTCTTATTCTAGGAACTTGTCTTCAAAAGTATTATTTTTCCTAGAGGATAAGAATTTCTAAGTTTTCATGTAGACTACATCTAATGACATTCCAGTCAGAATCATAAATAAAGACAGAAAATCCTCTTTCATCTGTGAACAAGCAGAATAAGTTACATTAAAAAGGGGAAGAAGTTGACAGGCAGTACCCGTGATCGATTGTTTGTGCCAACTTGGAAGATACTGTTAAGACACATGACATTGATAGCTGTAATTTTTTTTTTTAAGACAAACTTTCAAGACTATGTGTGCATCACTCTTGATGTGGCTTCTTTATCTGTTGACTCAGTGAATAATTTCTGGAAAGACAGATATATTACATTGTCTAGTACCACTTGTAGCTTTTTCCTAAAGTAAGTTTCATTTACTTTAGGAAATGGCCCGCCATGAGGATGGCTCCTACATGGTGACTGGTTTTTACATCTTTAACTCAAGGTTCTTTAGCATCTTATAATCCCAGCATTGATACTCATCTTATAATCCTATACTTCAAGAAAGCATAGTCATGTTCAGTATGGATTATTTAAGACGATAAAGAAAATGTGTGCTTACTTTAGAAGTTCCATTGCCCACAAATCAATAAAGATACTACAATGGAAAATGGGCAAAAATAGAATAGAAAACTCCAAATTCTAGCAAGAGAGAAAAAAAAAAAAAACAACTGAAAAAACTAGCAAGAATATAGAGATGCTAAAATTCAGTTTTTACAAAAAAAAATGGAAAACAAATTGACAACAAGAAACTATTTTGCGAAAAAAAAATTATTTTGCATAGATCAGACAGGCAGAGTTGTGAATCTCAGTAATGCGAAGTTTTAGTGGGGTCACGCACACACTTACGCACTGATGGGTTGTAGACAGGTGTAGAAGTTCCCTAGAGGGTGTTGAGAGTAACAGGAAGCTAGGTCTATGTGTACTCTATGGCCTAGCAAGCCAAAGCATCCCCAGGTACCCAAGTCATGAATGGATTCTTGAACAGCTCATAAAGCTACTGTATGAGGTGCTGAGGTTTACGAGCTTGACTGGGATAGTCACAGGATATAATTATTAATATCACCTTGTCCTTCTCAAGAGTGTGTGAGAGGCTAGTGATCACACTATGTTTGTGGTGCTGGGAGGTCGTTTGCAGAGGGTAGAGGCAAATGTGCTGGGTTCATGCTATGTGGTAGAGAAAAATAACAACCAGATGTTCTCCATGAGTCTTGAAAGCATTGCTGAGTGGAAAAAGCAATAGATCCTTTTATAACAGTAAAATTTCAATACAGTTAAGGTTCACGCATATAAAACTACTATATATTTTATAATACTTACTAATGAAAAGACACGGTTGTAATAGTTGCCTTGGGGCAGCAGAAGAATATGAGACATAAAAAGGAAGAAAGAAAACAAGAGGGGTCTTGCTGGACCCAAGAAACAAATGAACCATTTGGAAATGTGATTAATTTAGTCTTAGGATTTAAACAAAAAACTAAGAGTTCAATCAAAATAGAAACAAACAGGATTTTTAAAATATATTTAAAAAATTAAACTGTAGCTTTCTTGGGAAATTGATATTTATTCTCTTTGAGGTTGTACCAAGCAATTAAGGCTGCTTAAATTAGTACCTTAACTAGAACCAAATAAATATAAAAAACATTTGAATGAGGAAGCAGAACCAAATGTATATAAAACTAAGAAAGTAAGGCAAAGCCAGATGAGAGTAACTTCTAAAGTTTACTCACCAAAAAGACCCATAAACAGCCCACAATGGACCTCATATTTGGCCCGCGGCCATGCAAAGCAGAAGCCCTGACCTGCAGGATTCTCATTGTCTGGAGTAAGAGCCTCTACAAAAATCACTCCTAGTGCTAAAAAGCATCACACATTTCTCATTCTGAAATCAGAGAAACATGTCCCTCGGGCTCCTAGAAAGAGAGCACCGTGTGATGGAACAATGACCTAGAAAATTAATTCCTGCAGAAAAATTCATTTCAAAGCATGTGTTTTTGAGAATCAAAATCTTTCTCCCCCTCCCCCCCCAACCAGGGATTGAACTCATGCCCTTGCACTTGCCAGGCAAGTGCTTATTGAACTGAGCTATCTCCCCGGCCCTAAGAACCAAAATCTTAACAGACTGTAACAGAATTTAGACCTCTTGGATCTCCATAAATCAATTAGGTTTCACTTTTAGATCAGCTCAGGAAATATTCCTAGCTGTGAAGCAAGCCTTGATCCACAGACATTTGAGTTCTTCCACAAGATTATGACTTAGGGGAGTAGAAATTCTTAGTCATTTATAGCTGTGGGTAATGAAAGAAAACAAAGCTTCTTTGGGGGATTCCCAGAGTGCCACTCCCTCTGTGTTACTGAGAAGGCAGAAGAGATATAAGAAGGGAATATGGGACTGGGGAGATAGCTCAGCGGATTAAGTGCCTGCCTGGCAAGCGCAAGGTCCTGAGTTCAATCCCTGGTTCCACAAAAAAAAAAAAAAAAAAAAAAAAAAAAGAAAAAGAAAAAAAAAGAAGAAGAAGAAGAAGGGAATATGCTCCTCCAGGCTCCTCGTAGCACTTAAAGCAGTGGTTAAAATTTTGTGGACTAAAAGCCAAATATAATCATTTTTATGGAGATCATGTAAGATAAATCTATGTAGAAAGAAATGTACCATAAAGGTGAAATTGGCAATAATAAGAGTTTACTGGCATGCATTTGCAGAAGGAATCCACCATGAGAAGTGACCCCCAAATGGACATTTGGAGAGTGTAAGGTGGAGAGAGAAAGACGAGAGACAAAGAGAAAGAGAGAGACAGAGACAGAGAGAGACAGACGCAGAGACAGAGACAGAGAGACAAAGGACAAGTAAGAAGGAGTATATAGTGTTCTGGTTTTGCAGCCATGATACTGTAGTTCATTGCGTTCTTTAGAAGCCTGTTTGAAGTAATCCTCAGTGCCATTGAATTATATTAGATTTTGTATTCACCAAGCAACCTGCTTATTAATTCAGTTTCCAAGAGCAAGAGAAACACACATGTGCTAGATTAATGCTAAGTAACTGTAACATTTTCCCTCCCTGAAGTTGGGCCCCTGCAAGGTGACTTTGCCGTTCATCCCCTCCACAGGTGGGGGCTCTTTCTTCACTCCTTGAACCTCGCCTGTGCCTGTGAGGGGTTTTGGGTAAGGCAGTGTGGTGGTGATGATAGTGTGCCCATTCTGAGCCTGGCACAAAAGGCCTTGAGTGTTCCTATCTCTGAATCCTACACAAGCACCATGAGCAGACATTTGGGTCAAACTTGCTTAATGGTGAAAAACAAGGCCCATTACCTCTGGTTGCTCCAGCTGATCAACAGATAACATCAGACACGTGTGAAGCCTTTCTAGCTCAGCTAGCCTGCAGCCTGACCACCGGCTGAGCAGAAGAGCCTGGGAGGGATCTGCTGGACCCAGCCTGGTTAGCAGAACTTCCCTGCTGACCTCTACTGTGTGAGTAAAAACAAATGCTTACTTCTTTTAAGTCTGAATTTTGTCATGGTTGTTATGGAGCAATGGTTAATTGATAACTAGAATGTATCCTAAGATGAATGTTATGACAAACAGAAACTTTTGTGTATTGTTATAAATTAAAAACACAAATAAAAATATAAAGAGTAACAACAAAACCCCTTGGTACCACTATTGTGTGTTTTAGGACCTAGTAAGCCAGTAATCGTGACAGTTCCTATGAACTTCTGTAGCTCTAGATAAATGGGTAAAGCTGAATTTTTGGACTCATAAGATGGAGGACCAAATCCAAGACCAGCAACCTCAAAATACTGTGGCCTGGGGTTCCCAGTGTTAATTGTACGGGCAAAGACAAGGGGCCACACAAGCACTAGAAGAGAAGAGTTTGGAGGTTCTCGCTGAAAGAAATGATAAATATAAAGTAATGGAAATTCTACTGACTCAGATTTCATCATGACACATTGTGAGCATGAATTGAATTGTCACATAGTAGCCCACAAATATGTACAATGGTTATATGTCAGTTGGATTTTTAATTTATTTTACAAAGTCTTACCAGGCATGGTGGTGCACACCTGTAATCTCAACCCTCAGCTGAGACAGGAGAATCCCTGTGAGCTGGAGGCCAACCTGGGCTCCCTAGTGAGTTGAAGTCCAGCTGGAACTGCTTGGTGAGACCCTATCTCAAAAAAGATAGTCTTGAAATTTTCCATCTTCTGCTAGTTTACATGATAGAGGAGTATTTTTTCTGGTGTCTTTAATTGCCCTGGAATTATTCTGCACCTGCTGCTGCGATTTCTCTGCTAGTTCTTCTCTCAGAGCAGTATTTTCCACTCTGTTGGTCTCTGTCTCATTCCTCAGCCTCAGGCAAATGCCAGGGAGCTGTGCACAAAAGTGCCCGTCACAAGAGAAGCTGGGCACTACCAACTTTTAATTGGATTCCACAGTAGGTTTCTGTGACCACTTCTGACCTCCTGGCATTTGCATTTCTTTGAGTTTTGTCATCAGTTTTATTGTGAGGAATTTGTTCAGGCCTGGCCCCCCTCTCCTGTGAGGCACCAGGCTGCGACAGTGTAGCTGAGTCTCATTACTGCCAACACTGCCGGGCTGGCAGATGTCTTGAAAGCATAGAGACCCCTGGGATTCACTAATGACACCTGGGAGGTGCAGTGGGGCACACCTGTCTGGGGGCTACCAGGGTGAACTGGGTCTGTCTGCCCTGCAGCAAGTGAGATTTCTTTCTTTTGATAAATATTAAAAGAGCCATGCCAGAATCCTGAGGATATTCATTTAAGTATATAAGCAGGATTTAGGATTCAGTTTATACAATATCTAGGAACTTTGAGAGTATTTCTGTGAAATTAAAATCTCCCTCCCCCTCCCCTCCCCTCTCCTCCCCTCCTCCCTTCCCCTCCCAGAAATTAAAGAGTCAGAACATCACGGTGAGCAGCTCCTGGAACTGGAATAGTGTGCCTGTATTGGGGCGTACTTAAGAAACATCCTGGCTTTGCTATGTTAACTAAATACCTGGTAGCAAGTCACATAGCTTTTCTGAGATTTTGCAAAGTAAGAGTGATATTAAATTTGTCATGAGGATTAAGAAATTTAAACGTGTAAAATTCCTGCTGTGGAACTTGGAGCATATATACCCTTGATACATGTTAGCTCTTTAATTTGTTGCTTTCTTCTCACCCTTTCAGACATTTGATTTTACTGTTGTTTTCTTACTTCATTGTTTATACCATTGCCTGTTTTACTCTGTAAAATGAAGGATGAGGTTTTTAAAAGCAAAATAACACTTAGATAAAAATCTTTGAGCTGTAATTTTTTACCTAATAGTCTCACTGGTGCAATCATCCACTAAAACAGTCATTCAAACAAAAGGAAGTATAAAGCTATAGTCATAGCGAGTTCTGTTGTTGCTTTAAAAAATGTGCTTTCTGATTATTTTCCTTCGTCTTTAAAACAGCACTTTATTCTTGCTTTCAGTGATCGTTTCCTTTGTTTGCTATCTCTTATAAACATTTCCACATAGTACATGCTCATCACTTATCTAAGTAATTACAAGCTAGGCAATTTGGTAGAGGAGTGATACACTTTTCAACAAATGGTTCTAGAACAATTGAGAGTCCTATGATTAAAAAGAAAAGTCTAGACAAGGCTTATACTTTCAAAAAAATTTACTGCAAATAGACAATACAATAGAGTCAACTATGCTGCACAAAACTACAAACCATTAAAAGACAGCATAGGAGAAAAGCTATGTATTTGACCTTAGTTCCACAAGGACATTTCTCCAGCTGAGCACAATCATGATTTACAAAAGAGAAATTGGTAAGTTAGACTTTATTAAAATAAAAAACTCTGTGAAGAACACTGTTAAAATCAAGATGAAAAAAAAATCAAGATGCAGACTGGGAAATATATTTACAGATGCATATGTACCTGTATCCACATTATACAATTAATGCTTTAAAATTCAACAATAAAGAAATTAATTTTGTCTTTTATGTATTTGGTTGTTGCAGGGTCTCACTATGCAGCATAGACTCAGTGATTCTCCTGCTTTCAGCCCCCCTAGTGCTGGGATTACAGGCCTGCCCCACTATGCCCTAACTGTGGCTGACTCAGCCTACCCAGGGCCAGGGCTGACGCAGCATGTGGTATGGCAGATTCAGCCGCAGTCCCTGCACTTGCGTCAGCTTGCCTAAGTAGGTGCTTTTGTCCATGAAGCTATCTCGCTGGCCCAGGAAATTAATCTTATTAAAAAGAGATAAAACATCTGAAGATACTTCATCAAAGAAAATAGATGTAAAATTAGCATATGAAAAGATGCTCAGCATTTGTTGGAAAGGAATTATTAATTAGAAGATAACTACACATCTCTAAAATGACTAAAATTTTAAAAATATGACATCACTTTCTGATAAATATGTGGAGTAATAGGCACTCTTATTCACTGTCAGTAGGAATGTAAAATGTTTCAGCTTTTGTGGAGGTTAGGGTAGCAGTTTCTTACTATACTGTCCAGTAATTAAACTACAAAATTCTGATTTTGATGCTTAAATTATCTAAAATTTTATGTAAACACACAGAGACTTGCATGTCTTTATGGCAACTTTATCTATAATTGGCCAAACTAGAAGCAAATAAGGTATCCTCCAAAAGACAAATGAATAAACTTCAGTGCATCCATACATTGAAATATTGTTCAGTGATAAATGAACTATCAAGCCACAAAAGGACACAGGGGCATCTTAAATGCATGGTACTCAGTGAACAAAGCCAGTGTGCAAAAGCTAAATATTATATGATTCAAGTTCTGTGACTTTCTGGAAAAGGCATGTCTATAGAGACTAGAGAAAGATAAGTGGTTTCCAGGGACTCAGAAGAACTGGGGAAACCTTGAATAAGTGACGCATATATACTGCTTTCAGATAGTGAACCTGTTCTGCATTTTAATTGTAGTCACATAATGTTAGGCGTTTGTCACAACCCCTAGAACTTTATAGCAGGAAGAATGAAACTTTATGCAGACCATAAAAAATCTACATACGTTAGATTGTAGACTTTACAAATCATTTAGGAAAGTGGGACATCTCCCAGTGCAGAGGAAATGCTAAATTGTGGCCCAGTACTCTAGTTGTAGAAGGTGTGATTGCAAAATACAGTGCATGTTTACGTTTTTAAAAGATACACTGCTATTGATTCCCTCTTAGTTCTCCTCATTTCAAACACACTTAGGCTGCTGTTCTTGCCCCCTTCTGAAGCAGTTCTGGAAGTCCTCTTTCATGGGTGTCTTAGCTGTGATATCAGAATGACTTCAGTGTCCTGGATTGATTCAAAATGTTTACATTTTGTGTCCATTTTGACTTTGGGCAGTGCCAGGAGTCACGCAGTGACCAAGACTTAGGAGGATATGCTATGTGTTTTTATGAGCCTGCCTTTTTGTTGGATGGCACTTGGCAGCAGCGTCCACCATATTTTTGTTTATTATACCTTTTTTTTTATGTTTTTTTTTTTTTGGCCGAACCAGGGATTGAACTCAGGCCCTTGTGCTTAGCCAAGCAAGCGCTTATTCTACTGAGCCATCTCCCCAGCCCCTATTATACCTTATGAAGACAGGAAAGCAGACTTCCACAGCTGCTTCAGAAAGTGGCAGGAATGGTGGGATAAGTGCGATTCAAAGCAAGGAGGAGTATTTTGAAGGAAAATGGATTAAACAGCTTCACCATAGCATATGAAGATAAAAGGGGGCTGATCTAGTACTTTGGAAATGAGCACTGTCTGAAGGATAAAGGTTAAAGGAACTGTACATCAACACCATTCTCTAGTTGATGAAATTATTTGCATGAGCTTCAGTTCTGCTATACATGCGTGCTGGAAGTGAACCACTAAGTGAATGGTTGGATGGTGATGAGGGTCATGTTTCTCGCTCACAGTGAAAGAGGTCACAGACAAGCAAGAGAAGGAGTCCGAAATCATGCATGCGGTAATGGATTAGAGCTGTAGTATCAATATGAATTGCTGTCACATGAAATGGATGGCAACATACAGAAATATTTATAGATTAAATGTAGAGATAGTTATACATACACTATACACATGAGAGTATACACACGTATATTTTCTTGTTCCATCAGCAGAGATCCCTTAGAATTAATATGATCCCATTTATGAGGAGCACACCTAGCAGGAAGATCTTGCTTGCTTGCTTTTTTTTTTTTTTTTTTTTTTTTTTTTTGCTACTGGGGATTGAACTCAGGACCTTGTGCTTACCAGACAGGCGCTTAAGGTACTAAGCTAGCTCCCAGCCCTAAGATCTTGATATCTAATACAATTATCCAGCCCAAAAAAATATGGTTTGGATAAATGACCTGAACTAGGCCATGAAATATAAAAGATAAGTATGAAAGTACATGGAAAACACACACACACACACACACACACACACACACACACACATAAAACAATGAGATGTCAAAGGAACATGGAGCCAACTGAAAGAATTCCCAATGGCCAAAAGAGGAAAATTTGAACAAAAGGAAGTAGTACTAGTTTGAAATGTAGAACAAAAACTATATGTTCATACCCGATGAGTAAATTTTGAAAAAAATAAATAAATGGAGAACAGACAAATTTCTCATGGAAAAAGAATTTCAAATAATGGTTGTACCTACTCTGCTCTTGGGAACTCTGCTCTTCCTGTTGAAGTGTAGGTTGGAGATAATCTCGTCTTTCCAAAGAACTAAAAGTGGAAAGAAAAATCAGTTCATGCTGGAGAAACCTGAGGTCCACATTTCCTCAGCCAGATGACCAAGGGAAACATCAGTGGTGATGCATTACGCGGATGTACCCTTGACTGGTTGAACTGGGAACGCTGCTTTGGTACTCTTCCTGTTCTTATTCTAACCATGAGAAAGTACCAGTCAAACCCTAGTGGGGGACACTGTATAAAATACCTCAGCAGTACATAAAAAGTCAAGGTAATGAAAGACAAGGAAAATCTGGCCTGGCATGGTGGTGCGTGGTAGGTCAATAAGACTCCTAGAGAGACAGTAAGATAACTAGAAAATTTAAAGCGGAAGTTTCATTTCCCATACCTGTTAGGGCCTCACAGTGCACACCTGAAATTCCAGTGACTTGGAACGCTGAGGCAGGAGGATCATATTCCTGTGTCTTAAGTCTAAGAGCCCCATCCCACCCCTTTGCACACCCTGCTATGGGTGCTTAGCATTATAGATAGGGCTCTGGGTTTAGAAAATGTGGGTCAGGGTACTTGGGCTGAAAGGGACAATCCAGGTAACATGTTATGTTGTGCTAAGTTCTTCTGTTGTTCTAAGTTTGTTTCTCTGAAATGTCACTGGGTCAAGGTTGAATAAAATTCTACTTTCCAAAAGGTAGGTTTTTGTCTCTCAGAAGTGACATAGCCTGTCGGCCTGGAAGTAGGATGCTGTATTCATTCCTGCTCACACTCCTGACTTTTAAGGAAGAACTGGTTTGAGAAGACAAGTTTTGATTTGGCAAAAAAACAGCCCTCTTCCTGTGAGAGGAAACAGAGGCCCTTTTTTCAGGCAGGGAAGATACCTAAGGCCCTTTGGTTTTGCAGGACCACATCTGCTTGGATTGGGCTGGGGACTTTTGTCACCTGACTGTGACTGGTGGAAGGGGTTGCTAGGATCAAGCCAGGCTAAGTAGGTGTTGAAGTCTGTTACCTGAAAAGGTAAGCTTTGGCTTGGAGTAGAGGTAGGACATGGCTGCCAAGTGTAAGCATGAGAAAGGAGCATGTTTGTCTCCTAAGGGACATTAGGAGCTTGCAGAATATCTATGTGGGCTTATTAAGAGCAATACAAGTACCACACTAATATAATATGTCAGTGCCAGAGGAAACTGGGAGTGAGTAACTGGGGGTGCTTGAGTTATCTTTGTAATTTTTCTGTAAACGTCAAACTATTCCAAAATAAAACATGTAGAAAAGTTTGTAATGCCTAGATAGCACCCCTGTGATTCTGATTTAATTGGTCCAGGGTGTGGCATGACTTTTAAGCTTTTTAGTAATTCCCCATGTGATGCTAATATGCATACTGCCATCTATGGTCCTACAGGGAGGTGGTTTTTGCAAACAACTGTTCTTTTTTCCTCCACCTTTTCCATTTAATTATCGCAATGCTCTGACCTTGTCTCTAGTAACAGCAATATGACTTCATGATTTTGAATGCAGCACTCCCTTAAATGCGCAGCCATAGGAACTTCAAGAGTGTTATTTCCCATTAAATTAAAAATCTTGCCCAGAAGCTTAAAATACCATGAAAAGTTAAGATAAAAAGGGGCAGATTATGCTAAATGTGTTGTGGATTTAAATATATACATAGTGGAAATGAATGTCTTCATTTTCCCTCAGTTGTGTGTTCCATAGGAAGTCAGAGGTGAGACATCCCCTGAATTTTAGATGCAAAAGTTTTGGCTTTCATTAGATATGAGGATAATTCTGTGGGCTCTGGTTGTGACAATAAGATAAAAGCACTACCTACTGGCAAGTGCAGTTTAAAGGTTCAGGAACCATGCTAAGAAGCTGGCAGTAGAGCTTCCTGGGGAGCCGACAGAGGGAGGAAGTCGACCACCCCAGCATGCAGATGGACTTAGGTAGACAGAAGAGGCAGAGAGTTGCAGCCGCCTTACCTCCTCCCTCACAGATATTGCAGTGCTTAGTTCGGCTATGATGAGACTCCATTGCTAGACATAGACTCATTGATTAAAAACGTGTGTCTGGGGCTTGCTTCATGCAACTTTTATTTTTTGAGACAGTCTTGTTATGTCACACAGACTGGCCCTGAACTGTGATTTATCCTCTGCCTCAGCTTTGCAAGGTTTATACATAGGAAGGTATGCAAAAGTTTATTTTTCTTATCATTTTGCTTCCTTATATAATTGTTAGTAGGATTCCTTGCATTTTGTTAAAGCCTATAAGAAAACATTGGCTGGTTGCACTTACAGTGTGCAAGGCACTGAATGGGATAGTTAAAAAGTTAAGGAATATTTATTGTTTATTCTTGCAGGCAATATTCAGTCAGCTGCATATCACACAGCAGGCATTTGCCTGGTATGAGAAATTTTTAAAAATATTAGTCCAAAGGCAAAATACTGAGTAAGATTTCATTTCCTTCAATTAAAACTCAGGACATATGAGAACTTGTACTGTAACATCATGTAACTCGGTAGTGTCCCAAATTTTCTGATCAAGGAGATTATGGGGCCAAAGAGGAAAGCGATCGATGATGTAGAGTGTGCCTAAGGAGAGTCACATGGAGAGAAAATATTCTCTCAGGCTTTCACAGAGAGCACATTGGCCAAGCAATGGCCGTGACTCATCTACATGGCTGACACTGACAAAGGTTCTACAGTCTGAAGTACAGGATCTCAGGATAAATCCTGAGGGGGTTTCACTGACCTTATCAGACTCAAAAGCTACAACTCTTGTTGCATTGGTCCTGCTTTACCTTGGTCTTAACCATCCGGCAGAAAAGTATAAAAATGGAACATAAGAAGTAAAGCCATGCTGTTATGTTGAGCTGTAGGGGACTCAGGTGAACAATTTCTGACATTGCCAGTCAAGCGGAAGACCCAATACTATTATGGGATACTGGACTCTTTTAGATTATTTTGCTGAGTTAACACACTTATAATATTCAAATAACGGAACTAAACAAGAAAGGGGATACAGATGAATGTCCATTTTGTATCTGTGTATTCAAAATGGTTAGGATAGATATATAGTTACATTCTCTTAATGAATAGAGGAATTTGTTCTAATGGTGTTTGTAAATAGGATATCATGTTCGCATCTTGTACAGCAATTAACCACTAGGAAGAATGTATGCAATGTGTTAATTATTGAAACTGTCCTAACAATTTGGTTTGAAACTGTCTCATTGATATTTGTTTCTCAATAACATTATGGGGGAAAAAAAGATTTCATTTCATTTCCTTTAATTTGTGCATCGTCTAAAACCATACTTTTTCAGTGGCTCTTAAAGTCTGAGAAAATCCTTAGGTATCACCGCTGGGAGACATAGGAGAGGTTAGGGTGCCTAAGAGATTGGGACAAGTTACTACCAGACATCCTATGACATATAACTCAGCCACCCCCAACCAAGAATCATCAGCCCGCACTGTGCAGAGGTTGAGCTAGGCTACACCCCCACTGAGCTCTTCTTTAGACACAGAAGCTTCTCTGTGCTTGTGGAACAGGCTTCAGAGCTGCCTGCTGCCCTCTCTTTATCAGGTGGTATGGGGACAATGGAGAAGAGAGTAAAGGGATGTGCCCTGCCCCTCAGGTGAGGTTTGATGGTGCTTCTGTCATCACATTCCAAGTGACAGTTCAGGTCAGGAGCATGAGCAGCTAAATGGGGCTGCTTCCGAGAGAGGACCTGGACCTTTTCTTTTTTATAGGAAACAGCCAGCCTTCTACGGTCAAGGCCACATGTGCACAAATCCTTTCAAATAATAATGCTACAAGCCAATGACACACTTAGAATTTAATATAGCGCTTGCACCGAAACTAAAACTTCTTTTAAAAATTTGTAGGGCTTTATGTAGTATTAACTACAAAAAGTCTTACAACTGTCCTGTTCTCTGTAGCTAGTAGCCACCTATGGCTACCTCAATTTAGTTGACATTAAATAAAATGTAAAATTTTAATAACACTTACAAACTCACTTCTTGGTTTTTAACAGTCACATGATAAGTGCTAACTAGCCACATATAGCTATTGTTATAGCTATGAATTGAACAGTGTGGATATAGAACACCTCCGTCATCAGAAAATGTCTATCAGATGACACCGCCTTACAAGCTACCCTTCCCAAGGATCTTCCCAATGTAAACAGTTGTTGTTATAATGTTAAAAAAGACTGTTTTCTAGGAGCCAAGTTTCAGGGGGCAATGCCTGGTACCATCAATTGTCCTTGTTGGTTGGAAAGCCACAGTCATGTTCAGCAGGAGGGACAGTCTCTTTTCTGACCTGGAATTCTGCGACGTGGTTTTGTAATGGATATGTGGTAACATATGGGATACCTGAAGTCATGATTTTCCATAATATCTAGCAATATAAAATTCAAGCAAATTAATGCCTACAAAACACTGATGCAAAGTGTGTATTGTTAAATGATAACTCCATGGAGGCATGTCAGCAAGGAATTAAGATAGGTGTCCCAAATATATTCCATTTTAGTGATTGAGGATAATACAGAACTGGCTCCCTGTGGATCCCAGCTGCAAACAGGCTGGCCTCCACTGCGCTCTTTTACAGTGCATAGGTAACCGCATGAAAGGTTATCCAAATGGTAGCTATCGGTGGGCAGGGCAGGTGTCCCATGTGTGTATTTAATATTTCCAATATGAGATAATTCATGTGTCTTTTGCTGTCGTATGGATGCAGATATGTGCCTTAAAAAGGCTCCACACTCTAGAAATTTTTATTCAACACTCCCTGTTTAGGCCTAGGCCGCCACTCCATTTTCTTCTGTTGTCTTTCTTTTAGACGTCTGACCAGTGTGTCCCACTACCTCTCCCTGCAGGTCATTGAGGATGATCATTAGTTCAGTTGACAACAGTGGCCTGAGGCAGTTTTCTTCCAATATTAAGTGTCTTCAGTTAACTATAAAAAGCTGTATATCACAATCTGCTCTTGGATCCATTATCTAATCAGTGAATGAAGTAACAATATTATGTGCTGCTGATTAAAGGAGTTGTCACACATACACAGAGCATGCATTAGCCAGAGAGGCACTCAGCTGAGGAAATTCCTTTCTGTTCGTTGCTCAGGCTAAAGGGCCCCCTGCTTGCACTGAGAAATAGGCCCTGAGTGTTTGAGAGGAGCCAAGGTGTTCTCTAAAATGACCTGTTCCAGTCCTTTGATTACTATTCGGGTTGAGAACCAACAGTTTGCACCGAACTTCATCCAGTTTTTCATATTAGAAAGTGTTATGGTTTGTGTCTGGGTGTCCCACCAAAGCCTCACGTGGTCATGGGAGGGTGGGCTTTAAAAGACAGCTTGCTAAACCTGGACCTCTGTTTTCATGCCTTTACCTCAGGAAACAAAGATACAGTGTTTCCAGCTCCACTCAGCAGGGAGCCAAGGCCCTCACTTTGTAAACATCCTCAACCTATGAGCCAGGCAGCCTGCGCAAGGGAAGAAAAGAGGCTTGCTCTCCCCCTTGTTGCTCCTATTGCTTCTCCTTTCTCCCATTGCTATAAGCTGTTGCCCCTCTGCCATCCCACCCTGCCTTGCAGCCAGCTGAGTACGAACTGAAACCTCCACAAACTGTGAGCTAAATGACCCTTTCCTTCCTTAATTTGGGGTGTCAGGTGTTTTGCCTCAGCAGCAAGAAAATAACAAAGGCAGAAGGCTTTTCCTAGTCATTGAGAAGCCTAATAGTTCGTGAGAATGACACCCGGCTGCACTGATGGAGGGAAGACTTGAACACCTCCCCCACCCATGCCTACTTAATGTCTAGAGTTTTATGTCACAATTCCAAAGCGTTGGTCCAGATTCGGCCATGTTTGTTTTGCATTTTCATTTTTTCTTCACATTGATTTAGAGTAGCCTACCAGATTGTTTTTCTTATCCTTGGTTTTAAGTTTTCTCCTGGTAGAAATGAAAACCAAGTTTTTTCTATAATATGTAAAATGTTGATCCCTTGGGGTTTTTCAAAGGGTCTCAGGATTCCTATCATTTGGAACTGTCCAGAATATAAATTGCTTTTAGTTGCGTGGAACACAATGACATTAGGGGAGTCAACATCCTACCAATGTACACAAGTGTTCAAAGCCAGTTGCTTCATTTTTAAAAAGGACATTATAACCTGTTGGTTGATGGAACAAGAAGTAGAACTGTGAGGAAACTGGGGAGGATGGTTAACCAATAGGGGAGGTTTTATCTCTGAACCATCTTGCCTGATGTTTCTGCCTTGAGTCTGCCTGTACTTGGGATGTGAAAGGTGTGAAGCCAGGTCCAATAGGATTTGTCTCCTCTCAATTATCCCGGTAGAGAAGAGGAGGACTTAATCTATGTAGAGCACAGGTTTAAAATTTTTCATTTATTGGTTTGGGGAGATAGCTCAGTGGTCTAAGCACCTGCGTGGCTAGCACAATGACCCAAGTTTGATCCCCAGGGCCGCATGCCCATTGGTCCTGCCCTGGGTGTACTGTGCCAGCCACCTGAACCAGACATGGTGACACGTAGCTGTAATCTCAGTGCTGGGGATGCTGGGATAGGAGGATCACTAGGAGTCCAAGCTGCATAGTGAGACCCTGTACCAAATAAATAATGAAAAAATTTTTTTCACTTATGAGAAGAATGAAAAAAAAATCTCTAGAGTGACCTGGTGAAAATGTTACTTATTTGAAAATAAATGTTAAAAAATAAATAAATAAGTAAATAAATGTTAAATGTTATGTGTTAAGTAGTATCATTCAATGTGCCAGTGCAACAGGATAGATGATAGATAAATAGATAGATAGATAGATAGATAGATAGATAGATAGATTGATGTGGTCTTGATCCTAGTTTTTTTGTCACAATGCTACTTTTGGAATATTTTGAATGATAGGAATGCCTTTGGTATGCTAACGAAGCAGCTAAAAGTGAACAGACTTAGACAGCTTCAGGATAAGGACTCGGCACCAGAAGAACCAGACACCCAACTAGGTTAGAGTTGTGGGTTGTGCATTCTACCACCAACTCAGAGAGGGAAGGAGGCTGGAGATTGAGTTTTATCACTACTGGTCACGGTTTTGTAAATCCTACCTACATAATGAAGCTTCCAGAAAAATCTCTGGAACAGTGGTGCTCAGGGAAACCTCTGGTGGGAACACGCTGACCTGCTGGGAGGACAGCATGTTGTTACCAGCGTGCTGTCATCACACGGTAGATCTGGCAGATCCAAGTTCTTATGTGCGGCCAGCAGTGGATTGCAAAGCATCCGCTCAATGGCTGGAGAAAAACAGCTATATTTGTTGAAAGTCAGGTACAGAGAAATGGATGACAAAAAAGGAACACTGCATACTGCGCTGATAAACAAGCTCTTGGGCTGAAGAGTGAGAGGGGAGATACAGAGCTTGGAAGTGCTTTGGTCTGGGGTTATATAGAATGCTCCTAGAGTGGCCTAGGCACTCAAGTGAGTAGAAGGGAGTGATACGGGAGAGATAGCCTTAGAGTGGTGCTTGAGCTCAACTAGGTGGAGGGGAGTGCATTCCTTACCCCCAGTATCCTATCTGTACTATCCTATCTTCCATGTATCCTATCTTCCATGTCGGATGGCATGGAAGCTCCGAGGCTCTACTCGGCCTTGCTTTGCTCTGTAGAGCACTTCCATTTGGCTCTCCCCTGTTACAGCATTCACAATAAAAGGGTAACAGAAAGTAGAGAGCTTGCCTGAGTTCTGTGCATCATCCAATAAAGTTACGGAATGTGGGGGTGGATGCGGTAGTAACCCCCATGTCTGTGGTAGGATGTACAGAAGCAAAGGTAGCCTGAAGACCCTTTCCACAGGTGGCTCCTAAAATGACAGCATCCTCTTGAACCATGTCCTTAACTTTTAGGGCAAGTTAGTCATGTCTAAACTGAACTGAAGTGTTGGCCATCTGGCTGGTGTTAGCAAATCAGAGAATGGGTTGATATTGGAAGGATGTGGCTGGGGCCAGAAGAGTGACCAAAACCATGCAAATTTCTGTTCTCAGAGGATATTGATACCCTAGTGAGCTTGGTGGGGTTATTTGGCCCTGTGCTGCATACCACCCAATCTCCCTTTCACCTACTCACCCTGCTCTTCAAGGACCAGCCCTTGAACATCACACCAGTGAGCACCATGCTTTTGTTTCTGGTTGGGTGTAGTCAGTGGGATTTCCTTGGCAGGAAACTAAACAGAAGGAAGAGACCAAGGGCAGGGACTGAATCCCTGTTTTCCCTCCTTGCAACGCCACCTTTCACTGTCTCTTCTCAAGGCAGTGTTTCTCAGAATGGCTTCCTCCTTCCCTATCCTGGGAACACCTCCTTCTCCTTGTCTGCTTGCACAAGGGGTGGTAAAAGTGTCTCAGCTTCCAAACCTGGGTTAAATCCTATAGAGTCTTGTATACACATGTGTAGGAAAAAGTTCCATAGTAAATAAATCTTACTTGTATTACTCTAATATGAGTGTTCCATCTCACTGGGACCCCGACTAAGGTGAGCCCTGAGCATTTGAATGGTGGATTTATGTTTTCTAAGTGTATTGATCATATTTCAGTATAGTTACTACTAGGCCAACTGTTCAGCTGCTTATAAGAAGGTCGCTCTGGGCTACTGGGACAAAATCGTATCCTAAAATGGGATGCTTATTTTCCTATTTGCTTTGGCAGAGAAATATACATTCAGTGAGATAGAGAAGAGGAACAGGAACATCAGTCCTGTTTTATAGCATTTAGAATTGGACTTTCAGTTGCCAAAACAGCTCCTTTATCCATTATGTGTGTGGCATTAATTTCATATCCTAGGCTTTGAAGATGCATTAATGGTCCGTTTTATGCCAGAGTGATACCTGCTGGTGAGAGGTCGGCACACACTGTAGAAAGTCCTAGTTGTTTTATTGGTGATATAGAGCAGGACAGCAGTAATCTGAAGTTTAATAGTTGTCCCTGAAAGATGTTTTGTTTTATGATAAACATTCTAGTTGCAGAGAGACCAGAAATAGACTTTGGAGAGAGTACAAAATGTGTTTTTATTGTTTACTTTCTAGTATGCCATGGAAGGCTACATCATAAAATTTATATTTGTTACTGATCATCCCAGCCCCACCCTAGCACTTCCAATCAGAATCTATAGTAGGACAGTTTTTACACATGACATGTGAAAGGATGTGACCTTACAAACTTGCCTCTTTCTTTTGCTTTCTAAAGTCACTACTGATGTACAAATGAGGGTGGTCAGATGAGATAATCAAAGTTGGTTTCCACCTGTCCACTATCTATTGATGCATAGATAAGAGGGAAGGCTTTTCTCAGAAGATAGTGATGTTTGCATCTCAGGAGAACTGGCAAGAGGCTACCTTCCTCCTCGATCATTAACCTTCACAGACTGAAGTGATTTCAAAGGCTGTCTACCTCCAAAGTTGATGAAGAGACAGAGGTGCCAAGACACTAGAGACTTGCCCAGAAACACAGCAGTGTTGGTTTGTCAGGGCTGCTGCAGCAAAGTCCTAGGAACTCTGGGACTTCCACAAGAGATGTTGGCTGTCTCACAGTTCTAGAGGCTGAAAGTCCAAAGTGATGGCAACGGCAGGTCTGGATTCTCCTCAGATAAAACTCTGTTGCATGGCTCACCCTCTGGCTAGTCGGTAGCTATCTCCTCCCTTTGTGGGTTCCCATGATTTTCCTTGAAGCGATATTTATATCCAAATTTTCTCCTCTTATAAGTAGACCAGTCCTACTGGACTAGGGATACCCTATTCATCTCATGTTAACTCAATTAACTCTTTTCTAGAGACCTTCTCTATAAACAAAGTCACATTCTGAGAGAGTAATAGATAGGATCTCTATGGGGAGAAAAATTCAACTCATAACACCAGTTATGTAAAGACTGAATAGGATTTGGCTTCTCTGACCACCACTGTTCGTTTTCTCCTATCATGTTACTTGCAATTTTCCTACTTCCCTTCACTGTACGGAGGGCCATTCTTTTCTCACTGGAGCTGCATAGAAGAGTGTGTGATTGCAATCTAGACTTTTCTCAAATACTTCAAAGAATTCAGGTAGGGAAACATAAGACCGGAGAACATATTAGGTACTTATTAAGGTAGCTTGAAACTATCTATCTGGAGAGTAATAAGGCTGCTAGGGAGTACGTCTGTATTTCCAGATTACCTGTGTGTGAGGCTCTGGCAGAGCGTTGCCAATCAAGGCATTTAATTCTAAAATGCTCCATCAGTTAGAGATGCTTAAAGCATATAAAGCTTAGGAAAATCCAAATTGTGACATATACCTTGGGGATATGTTTGTATATTTGGTAGGAAGGATATTTTTGTTATGGTATAGCAAACAGCCTTTGGGGGCAGATAGAGCTAAACAAGCCAAAACCATTTTAGTTCATGTACCAGGTCATCAAGGTCCATGTGGCTTGGTCACCTTCACCTGAATCCAAATTGCTTTGATTAAAAGTTGGGTGGAAGAAAAATAGAGTGTTAAGTTCTCCAGTGGTGGCTCCACTCTTCCGACTCTCACGTGGCCTTGTGTGCTTGCTTTGAAGGAGGGTGGCCTGACAGTGAGAAAAATGACACGGTCAGTCCACAAACACAATGCAAAGCCTTCTAAGCACAACATGTTTCTGTCCGGGATGGCACCTGTGACGCAGAACTCAGAAGCCATGCGCTAAGGGGCTGTGCCCTCCAGTATTCATTAAGGAGCACCTAGGTGGTCCATAACCCGTATCACAGAATGTTTCTTGGTGCTCAAAAGAGATACGAAGTCAGTCTTGTAGTGCACGCATGCTGTCCTTCCCACTGACAGTTTTCCTGAAGCCTCTTTCTTTTGGATCATCATACCGTACGTGTGTGTCAAGGAATATGACTTCATGCTGCATTTTCTTTTGGACACTCATCCAGTGTCATGGACAGTGAAGGCTTCCCCGTGCCTGTTAGTGACAAAGCCATTTCACTATAACCAGGTGTTTCCAAAAGTTTTCTGATCATGGCACTCTTTGTTCATGTAAATGTGTGTGTGTGTGTTGCAAGTAGCATATTTTGATAAACCCTACCTGACATTTGCATATGCTTAGGAGAGATATGCAATGAAAATGAATTTAGATTAAGTGCATAGTTGATGAAGCAAGACCTACAGCCATCTGCACATGAGTGAGAATCCTTGTAATCTGTCACAGAATACTCCTTGTCGCTGCTAGCAGGGCTGGAGTCCTGAACTATGCCAGTCAAGACTTTCCTCCTGTCCTGGTGGTTTCTAAATGTGGGGGTGCAGAAGATGGTGTTTATTTGACCTGGATAATTAAGTGGCTTCAAAACAAAACAAAGGCTCTGCGCTAGCAATCAGAAGGCATAGCGTGCCTTTGGCTCTTCATAAAGTTTTGTGCTGTGACCTTCAGCAATTGCACTGCCCAGCTTGTCAGTTTGGGTGCTCCTGCACACCCCATTCCTTGTCAAATACTGACTTTAGCACCCACGAAGGCCTCTCTGTATCTGAGACCTCAGGAAACTGTCTGAAGGTGGAAAGGATGGAGAGCATGTTGTCAGGCTGATGACATAATGTCTACACTGTTCGGGTCACCTCACAGGAGCAGAGTGCGTGGGCCACCTCCGGATGGAGGTGCGAATGTCACCACCATGCTGTAGAAAGTGTGTGGCCCACCCTGACCAGGCTGAGCAGTGAGTTGCTAGGGAGGTGCTCTTGTGGTGAAGAGTCTCTGTTTTTAAATGACAGAAACTACTTTGAGCTGGCTTTTTTTAATTCATTTTTTATTTTTTTATTTTTTGAGTTGGCTAATGCAGGAAGGCTACATTTTGGGGAAGATTCTTCAGTACAAGGTGGAGTTTAAAGAATTTAAACATCCAAGCCTTGAGAAGGTTCAGAAACATGAACCTTCTTAGTTCTTAAAAAATAGATTTCTATAAGCCCAGCTTTGTATCAAATGTCCATTCTACACCATTAAACTATGACATAACTGACAGTTACCTTTCTCATCTTTCTTGTTAATATCCTGATTTTTTTTTTTTCCAGGAGAGTATGGCAACAGCTTGGCCTCATGGGAAACAGATCCTTCTCTAGTTGCAGGAGATGAATCGTAAGTCCGGCTCAGCCATAGTGAGCCCGTTTCCCTTTGTCGGTCATTGCCCACGTGATGTTTCTCTTTCAGAAGCTGGCTGGATATATTCTGGGAATGCTTTTATTTTCCTTATTGAAAAAAATAAAACAGCAATAGATTAAGCCAATGCCTTTTTCTTCCTGTGCTTTTGCTTCTCTTCTTGGGAATGCAGCTACGACACCCAGTGGTGCGGCAGCTATCTTGTGATCATAACATGACAGGTGTAAGCTGAAAGCTGAATGCTAGGACTGGAATTCGCAAAGGTGGAAGAGCTAAGTTCCTCAATGGCCAAACAATGGAATGCAGCGGCCCCTCCTCATCTGCTGTTATCAGAGGAAAATGAGAATCTACTTGTTCCAATTGCAGTATACTTTAATAGATTGTCAGCATTGCTTTTACTTATTAAAAAAAAAAAAAAAAAAAAGTATTCCCAAGTGTAACACATGAGTACCAGGAGCCAATGTCTATGAAGCAGAGTGAACCTCACTCTTCAGTGGAAGAGAAGAGGAGGAAATGGCTTGTGAAACGGGGACGTACTCATAAGTGTGCACCAAAGCCACCCAGGAGCGCTGCAATCCCACCACTGCTGCAGAGCAGAGAGGCTACCAGCACCTACCAGTCTGAGTCAGGATTAATTAACTAACTAATTCTACTGACTTTTACTGATCCCTCATTATCTGCCGGATATTTGCTTAGGTGCTGAGGATAGATTAGTGAAGACAAAGATATTGGCTCTCATTAAACAAACCCTCTTTCAGGGAAAATGGGCAATGAAAATAAAAGGAGCAGGATCACTTTAGATAGTGAGAGCTGTATAAAATCACAGTGCGGGGTGTTGTGTTAGATTGTTGAGAAGGCCGTGTACAAGGCTTAAGAAAATGGTATTTGAAATGAGACTCTAATTGCAAAAAAAAAAAAAAAAAAAAAAAAGCCAGTTGAGCAAGATCCCAGGGCCAAACTGCTCAGGAGGGGGTGGCCAGTGCAGGGACCCCAAACAGGTGAGTGGGCATGGCCTGCTGGAGATGCAGAATGACTCATTGAGGGTGCCACACTGCTTGGTGATTAGGAAAGCCACCCCTGCTTATCTCACTGTCCCCGGCTCAGTTCATCAGCCTCAGGATCTGTCTTGAGGCTGCTGCCTGAGCTGTGTTTTGTGGAGTGTGAATTTCCCTATCATCTGTTGCAGGCTGTCAGAGACCAGAAAAAGGGATTTGCTGGAGCGGTAGACTCTCAGACCAAAGTGACTGATCGTGTCTGTCTTTTCTCATTAAGAACGGATCCGTCACCCCCTGCCACGGCTCCATAGAGGTCTGTCTTTCACCTGAGCTGCCAGACCTGGCTTCCCTTGGAATGGGCTCAGCCCTGCTCCGGAGGGGCTGACTGCGCATTCAGCTGGCACACAGCTGCTTCTAGGCCACACTGCAGCCACCCCCTCCTCGCAGCTGCCAGCCTGGGATCTGTCTCCTGCTGAGAGCCACAGGTGCAGAGACAAGTACAGGGAGGCAGAGTGCCTGTGAGGGCCCTTGCTGGGGTTCCCGGCCTGCAGTGGGTCAGAGCCTGCTGGGCTGGTCACATCCCACACCATTTTCAAGTGATACTTATCAGTGAAGCAGCCACATGTGGTCACGGGGGCAGAACCTTTCTCAAAAGTCATCCTGTCTTACATTCTTCAAGGGTCGGGCCTTGCCCAGAATACTAGTGTTAGGATGCTACCACCCCCAGTTCTAGCAGAGCAACTACAAAACTGGCTCTCCACTCTGCTATGATAGGAAATTTAGTTTTCTGTTCTCTAACACTTGAACTTGGCAGTAGTTGGAAACTATAATTGTATCTTGGGAAGTTAGATGCCCTGTGTGATTGGTGGGGCTTTAGGGCTATGATTGCCCTTAGGGAGGGTAAGGTTGCCCAGAAGTGCCCAGCCTACCACTTCAAAACCTTGGATTCAGGCCTCCTGGGCTGAGAAAAAAGTTAGAAACAGTGAGCTGACCAAGGTTATGATTATACTACAAAAGAAGGCTTTCTGGGACTGGGTCTTTCATAAAGGTTTATAGCATTATATTGTGATGCACTCTTTGACATATGGAACAATTTTTTAAAAAATCCCTCATGTAGGGCCTGACAGACAGCTTAGTGCATTAAAGCACCTGTTTAGGCAGACTCAGGGACCAAGGTTTGATCCCTAGCATGCTGTGCTGGCCCCGCCCCTGGAGAATGCTGAGACAGTAACTGGGATTGGGTGTGGTGGCACACACCTATAATCCCAGTGCTTGGGAGGCTGAAAACAGGAAGATCACTATGAGTCCAATCTGTGTAATGAGACCCTATAGACCCTGTACTAAATACGTAAAAAAATAAATAAATAAAATCCCTCACGTATGCAGTATGTCCCAGAATTCTTTGTGCCTCTGTCAGAGTTGAGACTCATTGTCCTAGGTGCAATAGTAGGCATTCTTTTTCTCTTTTCAAATAAAAACAAGGGCAAGAAGGTTCAGTTCATTCAGTAAGTGGCAATACTGGACCTCAGTTTAAGTTTCTTGGGTTTCATGCAAGTCTGTCTTCATTTTTATATTCCGGGGGTTGATGACAGCAAAAATTAAACATAATTTAGGTAGAGTCTGAAAAGCCTCTGCTCCAGTCATGAAGGAGGTTTTATTTTGAGTTCTTAGGCATTCTAAACAAAAGGTTCTGATTTTTAGCGACACACCCTCACCATCCCTGGTAAGAGTACTTCCTTCTAGATCCTTCTGCATGTACTTTTCTCTTAATTCCAGAGTCTGATCTCCCAGCTCTGCAGTCCATCCTCTTAGCTTACCCACCAGGAGATTGTCATTAACTGTCTAGTCTAAAACAAGGAACAGAAGTGAACACTCTGACATAGCTTGAGGAGTACCAGTGTCCCTTGAAGGAGCCAGTGATAAAACCACTGTCTTGGAAGTTTCCAGAATATCATAAATTTTTCTGTATTAGGCTTTTCCAGTCACAGCCGAAGTATCATTTGTCCTAAGGTAGATTAGAATAAAAAGGTTAATAAGACCCAGTTGTTTGATTATATGTTTATGACTAAAGGATATAAAATGCCACTCTTCCAAGCTACCCTCATCATCTAAAATAACCCCTGTGCTTGTTATGTGTTTGCTCAGCAATGTTCCAGTTTAAATTGATTGCTTTCTACTTCCTCAGTCAAAGCGGGCTCTCTCTCCTCTCCTCCCCTCTCTGCTCTCCTCACTTCTCTCTCTCTCTGTTTTTCTTTTCTTCATACCTGGATTATCTCTCTACTGACCTTCAGTAGGTTCACACTTTGTTGTGGTGCTCAGCAGAGCCCAGTGTCAGAGTGTGAAGTAGCAGCTCAGCAGTCGCAAAGCAAACATGTTCTGTGAACAGATGTGGCCTTGATGGAATATGGGGAACCGTCTCTTTCGGGTGAAAATAAACATACTAAGATTAGGACCCAACATAAGGACAATCCTTCAATTTTCAAACAGATCATGAACTGGGAGGTGTGTAGGAAGACTGAACTCGGAATCAATAAGTACCCTGCTCTGGTGGGCTTAGTCTAGAACACTCAAGTGATCAGTTACTCAGCTTCATGTTGGTGTCTACAGCTTTATAGAATATTTTAAAACAATAGCAAAAATTAGAACAAAATAGCAAAACCCTGTGTGTCACATCCAGTTTGAGGCAACTCCAACATTTTGATAGGTTGACTTCATATGTACTTGAAGTTCTTTGCAGACTTTTCTTTAATCCCATCCCCCTCCTTCCACCCTAGAGACAAAGGCTATCTTGAGTTTGCCTGCTTTCACACTGGGTGTGCACTTCTATCTCTTATTATACAATCCATTTTTTGCATATTTTAAATTTAAATAATTGAAAGCACACTGTATATTATTCTGCATTTGCCATTTTTGAATTTCACATTCTATTTCAACAACTGAGCTTTGGGTTCACTCACTTAAACTACTCTTGATATGTTCAATGGAGAAACTGTGATATGCTTCTCCATCCTCCAGTTGATGAACGCTTAGATTGCTAGTGATCCTGCACTATCATAAACAAGGCTTCTTATGCATTTCCTTCCTAGCATACAAAAGTATCTCCAGGATAAGATTTTTCTTAAGATATTTTGTCTGTACTCACAGTTCAAGGTACACTTTACACTGGAACCCAATACATATATGTGCTGCATTTGTGTGAATGTATGTATATATGAGAATGTGGGTTTCTCAGAACAAAATGGTACTTGCAGTGACTGAAGTGATACCACAACCCAGGGATGCTTCTCCACAGACAGCCTGAAGAACATCAATCTGGGATTCCCACCCAGGCATGGACCTGTTGGGCCATAAATTGTCCCCATTGTTTTCACACTGATGAGTTTGTGAGTTCATTTTATTAAATCATTTAAGTGGATATTTACATTTGGCTAGCACGCTATGTATTTGGGGGAGAAATGGAAATCCTATCTTAAGCTTTCTGGGCTTCAGGTTGTCACGGGTCACAAGAAGACACACACACACACACACACACACACACACACCCCTTCAAGTATTTTTGAATTCTTCTTTCTGTACTTCCAGGATCCTGAAAAGAGTCTTGGGATCTGCTACAGTGTGTGTGTTCTGGACAAGGGGGTGGGACAGCAATTGAGTGGAAGAAGTCCTAAGCCGTTCACCCCATCTCTACCCAAGGAGCTCCATGTTAGTATTGATCCACTGTAGTTCCATGAGATTTAATTGTCAATAGGAATTGTACATCATGAAAATATTCATGAACTATCAGTTTAGTTGTTCTTCAAGGTTCTTTTCAGATGTACATTTGAATAGTGGGTCTCTGGACCATTTATAAATTGAAACTCAAATGAAAGCTTGAGTGTAGAGTGTAGGACTTTTTGGGGTGAGGCTGGTTAACCCACAAGAGAGTCAACCTGTTCTTCCTGTGCAAGAGAAGCTTGTTTGCTAGGTCACTTTTAGAGTCCTGTAGGGTAAGGATTGGGGCTCTAGCTTTGAGGGCAACTATTTCTCTCCCCTCCCTGGGCTTCATCTGCATGAGTTTGCTTTTAAAAGTTGTTTGATTTTCACTGTGCTTGCTTTTTCTGTGAATGAGGGCCTAATATACATTTTTCTGCAATCCATTTCTGCCCATGAAACTGTTCCCCATGCTCACGGCAAAGCTTATTTGCTCTGCATGGTGCTTAGACAGTTAAACCATTATGTTCACAGAGATGAAATTTTATTAGGATTTTTATCAAAATACTCAACTCCTTATAGGTTTATTTTTGCTCTGCCAAATTTACTAGGAGCATTAAAAAAAAGCTGGGTAGTGACATGGTATTAAAGTGAATTATGGGTGGGCATGTGTTAATTAATGCATATACAATCACAGACCTCTCTCTTGTTAGCCCAGCTTTCTCTACCTCCCTTGGGCCAGGATTACTGCTTCCTCTCGGATTCTAGTCCTTCCCTTCGATTTGTCCTGCTTGCATTTCATCTTCTTTAATCACTGTTTTCATCAAGTTGTTCCTGTGCTCAGAAACCCTCCAGGGCTATTTATTTCCGCATCAAGTCTGAGCTCCGCTGCCTGCATTCAAGGCTTCTCCTAATCTCGTCTTGGTTCCATCTCCAGCTTCATTTTCCCTGCCAGATGTGGTTCTGGCTCCTGTGGTTTGAGATAATGAAATCTTTGTACACACACAAAAAAATAAAAATCTGCATCATTTCTCTGAGGCACAGTTCAGCTCAGTCCCCATGCACAAGAGCACACATCAACAATTACTGCCTACCTCCCCGCAGGCCGTGTGAACAGGACAGCATGGTCCCTGGGGCAGAGACAGAGGAAAGCAGTCCTGGCAGAGCACTCGGTACAGAGGGAGGGGTCAGGCACCGAGCAAGGTGACTTTCTGGAGCAGTTTGTGAAAAGGTCTGCCTTTCTGAGAAGTCAGGCAGACAACACAGGGGTCGGTAAGTATTAAATATCAAGCCAGGAATGGCTGGTCTAAAACTCTGTAGGGGTCTGCCTGCTGGCCTAAAGGAAAACTCAGCAGATGCCAAAACTGTTGGAAAGATGCTGGGGGTTTTGGTAAATGAGATTGAGGAAAAGGCTTACAAAAGTTGGAGAAAATTTTTCATATCGGTGAGCATAGTTTATTTTCAGATTTAGTTTATTTTGTTATATATGAAAATAAAACAATTGACTTTTTTTTTTCTATTTCAATAAGCCCTGCTTTCGCTACCCAATACTAGTATATTTGGGGAAATTTCTTTATTGATTAAGTGGAGGTGTTAATGACATATATAGTACATTCAATTTTCTGAGGACTAATTAACATACATTAAAGAATGTGACTGGTGAAGAATTTCAGTTGTTGTTTCTACTACCATAATATTTCAAGTATGCAGAAGGTGCTCTACATTTGAGTAGCGTCTAAAATTTCGCTTTCCTTCTGAGTCCTTTCAAGTTCAGTTCAATAGAAGACTTAAGTGAGCCCTCAACACGTACCAGGCAATGAGACGTGAAGACACCACAGAGAGAACCCTGATCTTGCTATTGAGCAGTTGTCCTACTAGTAGGAAAAGCAGACCCATAAATTAATCATGGCTGTTCACCATCCGAATGCTCTAATGACCAGTCATCAGTGTTGGACTGTGTAGATGGCAATGATAGTCAGCAGCATTGGCGAGCTTATGAGGCAGAGTGTAATGTAGCTGCCCGCTTCCATGTGTCTTTTTCAATTTCTTCCATCACTATTTTAAAGTTTTTGTGGTAGAGATCTCTTACCTCTTTGGATAAATTTCTTCCTAGGGTGTTTTTTTGGTTTTTATTTTTTAATGTAGCTATTATAAATGAGATTGCTTTTCTAGATTTCTTTTTTAGATAACTCACCATTGGCCTATAGAAACACTACTGATTTTTGTATGTTGACTTTGAATCTTTTTTTTTTTTTTGAATTTATTTATTCGAATAATATGGTGAAGTTTTAGGTGTTTTTTATACATAAGGGCATTTCATCTGGAAATAGTGACAATTTGACTTTCTTCTTTTTAACTTGGGTGACTTTTTTTTCTTTCTTTCTCTTGCCTAATTGTTCTGCCTAATATTTCCTGTATTATATTGAACAGGAATGTTGAAAGTGGGCATGTTTGTTCTGATCCAAATTACTGGAAGAAAGGTTTTGGTTTCTCCCTCTTCAGAATGAGGCAATGTATGGGACATGTTATATGGGCCCTTTATTATGTTCAGATATGTTCCTTCTGCAGCTACTTTGTTCAGAATTTTTGTGAAGGGATGCTGGATTTTATCAAGGTCTTTTCCTGTGTGTAATGAGATGCTTATATGGTTTTTATCTTTCATAATATTGATGTGATGTGGCATATCACCTTTATTGATTTGTGTATGTTGAACCATTCTTGTATCCTTGGATGAATTCCACTTGATCATGATGAAATATCTTTTTGACATACTGTTGAACTAGTTTGATAGTATTTTGTTGAAGATTTTTGCAACTAGATTAATTAGGGATATTGGCCTATAACGCTTGCTTTAGCACTCACTCGTGCTCTGTCTGTCATTGTCTAGCTAGAGGGTTATCAATCTTATGTTTTTTAAAAAAAATCAACATTTTTTTGATTTCTAAGTCTAATTTTTTTCTTTTCTAGTCTTTATTATTTCTTTCTACTAGTTTTAGGTTTGGTTTATTTCTCTAGTTCATTGGGGTTTAATAACTTGTCTGAGACCCTTGTTCTTTCTTCATATAGGTATTGATGGCTATAGACTGCTCAGTATTGTTTTTTGTATCTTGTAGGTTTTTTTATGTTGCATTTCCATGTTCATTTGTTTTGAGAACTTTTTAAATTTCCTTCTTAATTTCTTCTTTGATCTATTGGTTGTTTTGGCATATGTTGTTTAATTTCTATGTATTTGTACATTTTCCAAAGTTTTTCTTGTTTTATTACATTATGGTCAGAAAAGACACTTGAGATGATTTCAGTTTTTTATAGTTTGTCAAAATCACTATGTTCAAAAGATCTACACTCCAAAGTTCATATCAGCATTATTCATATTTTCCAAGATACGGAAGCACGTGAACCCATGAATTGAAAATGGGGTCTGTCACCCTGACTAACTATATATACTGATATCTGTGAAATATGCAACTGCACTGCAGATGGTAATCTGTAATAGTAGTTTCATGCTTGGAGTGCCTGACATTCTGGTCTTCTGAATACGGGCTGCTTGTCATGACATGTCAGTTGCTGCTGTGCTGTCTCTCGGGTAGATGATTGTTCAAAAAGAAGGGTGGGGTTTGGGGAGATAGCTCAGTGACACAGCCTGTGCCTGGCAAAAAGAAGGGGATGGTGAATGAAAGCAAGAGACAGGGAAAGGAATATTGTGGGACTGTCCTGCTTCAACGTTGTATATGATTAGATTTTTGGACTTATGTGTAAACATAAGAAGTATATAATTCTTTATGCCTATTTTTAAAAATATATTCCAATTTTTAAATGTTTTTTATCATATTCTGTAGGGACTTAAAGTTCAACATATCAATACTTGATGAAAAATACCTGTTCCATGTTATGCCTAAGATGTTTGATATTCAGACAGATAGTGAGGTTAAGCTTAACAGCCTAGGTTGTATGGTAATAACAATAAGCTTGTCTTCTGGCGGGTTAACAACCTAAGTTTGCAGAACAAAATTAGAGAAAAAGGAGGGCCACAAGGAAAGCCAACATTTTGGCCCTAGCCTTCCAAGGTCAATTAAGACTCAGGACATATGAGAACTTGTACTGTAATGTCATGTAACTCAGTAGTGTCCTAAATTTTCTGATCAAGGAGATTATGGGGCCAAAGAGGAAAGTGATCGATGATGTAGAGTGTGCCTAAGGAGAGTCACATGGAGAGAAAACATTCTCTCAGGCTTTCACAGAGAGCACATTGGCCAAGCAATGGCCGTGACTCATCCACATGGCTGACACTGACAAAGGTTCTACAATCTGAGGTCCAGGATCTCAGGATAAATCCTGAGGGGATTTCACTGACCTTATCAGACTCAAAAGCTACAACTCTTGTTGCATAGGTTCTGCTTTACCTTGGTCTTAACTATCTAGCAGAAAAGTATAAAAACGAAATATAAGAAGTAAAGCCATGCTGTTATGTTGAGCTGTAGAGGACTTAGGTCAAGAATTTCTGACATTGACAGTCAAGTGGAAGACCCAATACTATTATGGGCTACTGGACTCTTTTAGAATATTTTGCTGAATTTACACACCTATAATATTCAAATAACGGAACTTAACAAAAACAGGGGATACAGACGAATATCCATTTTGTATCTGTGTATTCAAAGTGGTTAGGATAGATATATAGTTACATTCTCTTAATGAATAGAGTGATTGGTTCTAATGGTGTTTGTAAATAGGATATCATGTCCGAATCTTGTACAGCAATTAACCACTAAGAAGATGTATGCAATGTGTTAATTATTGAAATTGTCCTACCAATTTGGTTTGAAACTGTCTCATTGCTATTTGTTTCTCAATAAAATTATGGGTAAAAAAAGAAAAGAAAATAGGGTCTGTGTATACAACGGAATACTACTCAGCCTTAAAACTAAATAATTTTATTTGCAGCAGTGAGAGCAGGATTTGTTAAGTGAAATAAGCCAGACGCAGAAAGATAAATACCACATAAAATTACTCAAATACATGTTCTAAAAAACTGATGTCACAGAAGTTGAGAGTAAAATATTGGTTCTGAGGCAAGAGAGAGATTGATGGAAAAGGTGAGATAGATAAAGACTGGCCAATGAATGCTCAGTTGGACAGAAAAAAGAACTTCTGAAGTTCTGTTGCACAATAGAGTGATGCTGGAGAATGATACAGTGCTACATGTTTCAAAAAAGCTAGAAGAAAAACTGTTGAATATTTTTGGCACAGAGAAATAATATTTGAAGAAATTGCTTACCCTTCTTTGAATATTATACAGTATATACATGTTTTAAAATATAACATGGTACTCCATAAGCATATATAGTTTATGTATAAAAATTGAAAAAGAAGATAATAGAAGTGAAAATTTCTATCACCTAATGAATTTCTGCTCTAAAGCACTATAGTGCAGTGCATTACTTGTTTGTTGTATAAACAAACCTACTTAGCTGCCAGTCATCTAAAAGTAGAATGCATATCATTTTATACAGTAATAATACTTGGTCATAAACCACTATGTTACTGCTTCACAGCCCTTCCTGTGCTATATTCTTATCATTATTTTATAGCCCTGTGCTTATATTTTTAAAAGTTAGCTATAAAACAGAATGCTATGCTAAACCAGCAGCATCCACACCAATCTGTTATTTACCAAGACTCATGACTGGTCTTGGGTCAAAGAGAAAGCATTTCTCTTGAGCTTGATTTAACTCATTGTTCTGTTCCTTGCAGCCTGAAGAGCCACAGCTACACCATATACGTACATATACAGCATTAATCTAGATATAGCAGGTTATGCCTCCTAGGTTTGTCTAGGATACTTGGTGCTGTTTGCATAATGAAATCATCTAACCATGAATCCGTTAGCATTGTTAAGTAAACTAGAGAATAAGGACCATGCACAAAATTTTCCATGACAGCATCTAGGGAGACAAAAACAAAAATGAATGTGTGCTTCCAAATTAGACTCAGTCCACGAAGGAGCAGGACCTGAGGCACAACAGAGGTCGTCACACAGAGCCTTCTAGTGATCATCAAGGCTGTGGCAATGTGGGAATGAGATTCTGTACGTGCTAAAGCACAGATGAACCTTGAAAACATTACACTAAGTTAAAAAAAAAGCCAGCCCAGAAAGACCATGCATTGCATTCATAGGAAAGGTCCAAATATGAAAAGCAAATTGGTAGAGACTAATAGATTAATATTAGCGAGGGGGTTGGAGGTTTTAGAAGAGGAAATTCTCTCTGAGTATGGAGTTTCTTTCAGGAGGTAATGGGAGTGTCATAAAAATAGATGATAATGTTGCTTGTGCATCATTAATACATTAAAAATGTTGAATTGTATAGTTTGAAAGGTTGATTTTTTGAGATGAAAATTCTACCTTGGTAAAACAGTTATTTGAAGAACTTATTGCGTATAATTTTTATGTATTTGTCTTGCATGTGGGATAATTTATTTGTAGTACTTATTCTACAAAATATGGGTTTCAATATGAAGATATTTCATCATATCTGTCCTCTCTCTCTCTCTCTCTCTCTCTCTCTCTCTCTCTCTCTCAATTTAGGACAGGGTCTATAGCACGTACAGGGTCTCACTATGTAGACAGGACTCATACTGATTCTCCTGTTGTCAGCCTCCCAGGTGCTGGGATTACAGGCGCGCGCCACCACACTCAGTCTCAATTGCTGTCTCAGCACACCCCACGGTCTGGCCAGCACGGGATGCCCGGGATTGAACCCTGGCTGCTGCACTTTGCCTAAGCAGGCGTTGAGTCTCTCTTAATTTGATTGATTGACTTAGGTACTTTTATAGACCCCTTCTTGTCTTTTTTTTTTTTTTTTTCTTTTTCTGACCTGTGTTCATTTGTTCTCAATGGCAACAGAAACTGTCTCAAAATAAATGGAGGTGCTTCGCGTTTTCAAGAGACATTTTAAAATATGCTATCTAGGGGCTGGGGAGATGGCTCAGTGGAATAAGCACTTCCCTGGCAAGTGCAAGGGTCTGAGTTCAATCCCCAGTTCCGCCAAAAAAAATAAATAAATAAATAAAATAAAATATGCTATCTCAGTTGAAGTTTAAAAGCCATACCTTACTGTTTAGTAACAGTTTTAACTAGAAAGTCAGTCCTTACATTGTCAACGTTTCACACCAGAATGGAGCCCTAGTCGGGAGTGGTGTCAGGTGGGTACACGTAGTCCTGGGTACATGTGCGCCAGTGCATCATCCGGGTCCCTGGCAATCCCAGTTCTAAAATGATCAGAAGAGGACTGAAGCTTAGGATCAGCAGGGTCTGAAAATCCCTGGGCAGTCGAGGTTCTTCCAGAAACATTAGCATCCGAAGGTAATGATACCATCAGCTGTTGAAAGGATCGCTTTTCCTTTTTCCCTCGCAGGTTGTAGCTATTCCTGGGGAGCGCTGCCGCTGCGACTCTCGGCGGAGTCCGGAGTCGGCGCTGGGCTCACCCTCCAGCTTCTGGTCACTAGGTGCACGGTGCGGGCAGCTCCCAAGGAGAGCGTCACCCAGAACCCTTCTTTTCAACATTGTTCCTTAGGTTTAGTTTGTTTGAATGTCCTCATGATTAGATTCACGTTACATATCTTGGCCAGAAATATCACAGAATGGGTACTACATTCTTACTAACAAAGTGTTACACAATTTCAATTTTTCCTATTAGTAGTTAGCTTCAGTAAGGTGTTATCAATCCTACTGTTCCCTGTAATGTTGTTTTTCTATTTAAATGTGCATGTGTACATGTGTGTTCATTCTCACACACACACACGCGCGCGTGTGTAGAAAGGTATTCTGAGACTGTAAAATAGTCCACTCTTCATATTGTATCTATTTGTTTATATCATAATAAATCCATGGTTTCACACTTGATGTGACATTACAAAAGTTACCTGTTTTGCTGTTCACATTAATGCAGATTTGGCCCTTAAAACTGACTTCTGTGTTTTTATGACGATTCCTTTCATTCTCTGAGCACGTACTTACTCTGTGATACAAGAAGATGCTGTGGTTTCATCTGTTGCTTTATTAGTCTCAACCCTAGAACCAATTGTTTCAGGAAGCTCAATCTCCTTTCGGGTTTGTATTTATGTTTACAAAGTGACCATTGATTTTTAAAGTTTACTACTTGCTTAAAGATGTATGCTTATGTGAATGTACATGCATACTTTCTGTATTATCCAAGTAAACCCATTTACACATTCATCTAGCCTATCTATGTATCTTTTTTTTTTTTTTTTTTTTTTTTGTGGTACTAGGAATTGAACTCAGTCCCTTGCACTTGCCAGGCAAGCACTTACTCTACTGAGTCATCTCCCCAGCCCTTATGTATCTATCTGTTCATCCATCCATCTAACCATGTGTAGTGCACCATTAGTTTGCGATGATACTTTGACTTCAGTCTAACTCCACAGTTCTCTCCTTATTCATATTTGTAACTCCCTTTACAGAGAATGAGAAACTGGATTTCCGTTAACCTCATAATCGTTACTTACATGAGGCAACCCACCTTCATTCATTCCCACACAACTTAGGTTCCAGCACATGTCTGTTCTTTCCTGGACCTATATTTTGGGCTGATTTTTTCATAAAGAGAAGTAGGTATAGGAAGAGAACAGCGTAGGGCTGTCTTGATTTGGGACTTAGTGCATTGCACTAATAGGTCTTGATAATATTGACTCATCTTTTGATCTTTGCAATGTGCTGTCCTCTGGTTTCTAATCTTTTATTTAAGATATTTCGGTAAGTTGGTTTATTTTGCAGACATAAAAAAAAACCTTTGGAATGCTACATATTTTCTTAGACATTCCTTTACTTTTATTCTTTTTGGCTTCTACGGGAAGAATACAGGGCTTTCTCCTGACTTCTTTGTATTTTTCAATGTCTTTGATTTGGGAAAGGGCATAAGAATGATGGCTTTATTTTCAAAAGTGGAAATTATTGCTGTGACTTAGAAATAAGGGACTGCAAAGCGCCTACTCTCTGTGGTGAGGTCACATTCTTGCAAAAGCCACCCAGTATTTACAATGCCTTGGGTAGTTATTTTTTTCTCACTGTTAGAGAAACAAGAGATTTATAAAACTTATTAAGAAAAGGAAAAGAAAAGAATAATTCAATGAAACACCGTTAGTCTATTATTCAAAGGACCACCTTAAAGAATAATTGAACAAACCAATACTTCTATTACTGTCTTTCGTCTCTCTCAGATCCAGCCTAACCCAACAGAATTTCTTGGAGGCCATAAGAGAGTTAATTGAAAAAATCCATCTGCTGTGGGAAACACTTGCGTTTTAAGCAGAGGTGGAAGGTGAGGCAGCACCATGTAGACGTTTATCATTCCGTAGATCATAATAATTGCCAGTGACCTCAAATTGGAACAGTTACAAGGTTGAATAATATTTTATGTCCAAGGATTGCTTTTGTCCTCCCACCTGATTATGTCCATGTTCTCTTGGCTTTTTTAAGCCTAAAGTTCCCATATTGTTTATATTTATCTGGGTAGGTGGTTAATTTTGGAGGTAGCAATCTTGCAATTTGATATCCTGCCTTTGACTGACTGTAAAGATGCTATGCTTCTTACATTTCATACAGCTCATTTTATTTCCCATTTCTCATCAACTCTCCTTTCTTTTAAAGAATAATATATATATATATTCCTGCAAAAAGATTGGCATATATCTGCGTGTTTCCTACCATATATCTATACTTCTGCATATGTTACTTTTTAAAACATTTGCTTTTGAAATTTTTTTGCATCTTCACTGCAAAATTATGTGAGAGTACAAAAAATAAATTGTTTTGTTAAGTTTTATTTGTGGTACACCACGATCAGTTGGCAGTTTTGGAACTGTGTGCTATGGTTTGTGTCTACTTGTCCCCCCCAAAGCCTCACACAGTCTTGGGGCAGCTTCTGGAGTTTGTGATTAATCGATTACTGTGGGTGTGGATGCTGCACCTGCCCTACGGCAGGTAATTTGTGTTTCAATGTAAGGAGGGAAGAGAAGCTCACTGCCTGAGCTGCTGCTCCTCCTCCTTTTGTGCCCTTGTTCTTTGCCACTGCCATGAAAGGTTGCTCTCTGCCTCGTGCCAGGCTGCGTTGGAGCCAGCTGAATATGGACTGAAACTTCCAGTAACTGTGAGCTAAATAAACCTTTGTGTCTTAGTTACTCTTCTCTTGTTGCTGGGACAAATACCAGATACCCAAAACGAAGGAAAGAAAGGTTATTGAGCTCACAATTACTGGCGGTTTCAGTCCATATTCAGCTAGGCCCAAGGCAGAGCAGCACAAAACAGACAGCAACCTCTCCTGGTGGCAGCAAAAAGCAAGAGCAAAAGGAGGAGGAGGAGCAGCTTTAAGCAGCTAACTTCTTTTTCCTCCTCACAGTATAGTGCAAATTGCCTGCCCCAGGGCAGGTACAACATCCACACCCACAACAGTCAATCACAAACTCCAGAAGCTGCCCCAGCTCTGCTTGAGGCTTTGGGAGGACACCTAAACACAAACCACAACACTTTCCTTCCTTAATTTGAGAGTCGGGTATTTGTCTCAGCAACAAGAGAAGAGTAGCTGAGACACTGCCACCCAGGAGAATGTGTGCTACAGCTGTACCAGTGGCTCTGGTGGCTGAGAGAGAAAGTGGCCCAGTTTTTCAAATGAAATATCTGAAAATTAATAAATAACAGCTATATTTTGGAAGCACACTCAGAAAACTGGTAGGTTACATTTCCTACAAGTGTGAATCATGTTCTGGATATTGTCATAGGCACTCACTGTAGCCCACCACTGGCTTTGGATGTCCAAGAGTTTAGGGTCAAGTTGGAGAGATATATACACTATAATTTTAAAAATTGCTTCAATAGTATAACTTCAAATTCTGACGTGCACTGTGAAGAAAGGGAATGTGCCAATATAGAGGAATGTAATAAAGGAATGTGAACTCGACTGTGGAAACACAGGAAGTATTCCTTGGGAAACTAATCTTTAAGCCAAGAATTTAATACACAAAATGAGATTCCTAGATGAAGGGTAGAACATCTCAGGCATATGCTGCCGATGTGCGAATGTGCTGGGGTAAGAGAAACCTTGGTGTGTTTGAAAAAAAATTAAAGTTTGTGTGGCTGAGAGCTGAAAGAAAGAGGAACATATACTGGGCCAGCGAAATAGCTCAGTGGACTAAGCACCTACTTAGTCCCTGGCCCTGCATGCCCCACTGGCCCCACCCAGGGGCGCACTGAGCCAGCGACCAAGTCCAGGCATGGTGGCACACGCCTGTAATCCCAGCACTGGGGAGGTTGAAAACAGGAGGATCACAATGAGTCTGAGCTGCATAGTGAGACCCTGTTCCAAATATGTAAATGAAGCAAAACAAAACACCTGAAAGAGGAGTATGTGTCCAGTTTGAAGCCATAAAAGTAATGGTGCGTGGCCGATAGGCTATGATAAGAATGTAGATTTTTATAAGAGCAAGGTGCTTTAGTCCGCTTTCCCATCCTGGGGACACAATAGCTAACCTGAAATTTGAAGGAGAGGAGGTGTATTTTGGCTTATGGTTTCAGTCTGTGGTCATCAGGTTCCAAGGGAGGAGCACCATGGCAGGCAGGCATGGCAGAGCAGACGTGTTCAGGCTATGGCAGCCAAGCAAGAGAGAAGAAGCCAGGCTCAAGAACATGCCTGTCCGGGTCGCATCCCCGATGACTCCTGGCCAGGTCCCACCTGCTAACACCACCTTTAGCTACTAAGCATATGAATGGCTGAATCCACAGGGGGGCACCCCAAAATCCAATCCCCTTCCAAACATATGAAACTTTTGGGGGAATAGTTTATATCAAAACCCTAACACAAGCGTTGTCCACTAAGTTTTAATTTGGTGAGTAAAATGAAATAAGTTACACCGATCCTTTTTAACCACAAGAAGTTGAAGTAGTTGGATAGAGAGTTGGAACTGACTCAAATGGAAAGTTGGACCTACCACCCCCCCCAAAAAAAAACAATCCCAGGCCCGCTGTGCTGGCCCCACCCTCAGGGCACACCAAGACTGCAATTGAGACTAGGTATGGTGGTGTGTACCTATAACCCCAGCACTTGGGAGACTATAAACAGAAGAATCACTGAGTCCAACCTGTGCGGTGAGACCCTGTACACCCCGTACACCCCGTCCTGAGTACAAAAAAAGAAAAGTTGGGAGGCAATTAGTAATCTGTGAACAATATTCTGTATAAAAGATGCTTACAAAATAGAAGGAGTAGAGACATTACAGAGATGTTTATGATCTTAAATTGAAAAGACTAATAAAAGGCTAGTATTCAATATACTACCAGCCTGAGGTTTGCACAACTATCTGTATCCATGGTGTATGTGTGTGTGTGTGTGTGTGTGTGTGTGTGTGTGTGAGAGAGAGAGAGAGAGAGAGAGAGAGAGAGAGAGAGAAAGAGAGAGAGATATTTTGGATTTGATGAGCTCAAAAAATCTTCAAGATATCTGAGTTGTTAAATGGCTCTGGTTGGCCCTAGAGTATCTGCTCTGGAGTAATTTGCATATAGATATAGTTGGAAGAGCTCCGTGGCATGCACCTTGGTCTTTGGGCAGCAGGCATCTTTCTAGTACACATGCAGAGGTTGACACTATTTGTTCTCCCCGTAGGGATCTTTCACATCTATATAAGGGAAATACTAATGCATTTGCAAAGCATCACAAAGATTTGAGGAATATTGAATTTATTTTTTGTCTAAATTTATTTTCAGAGCCCTTTTGCTTGATGTATTTTATATACTTTAACAGGCAGTGTGCTGATGCCATAAAACAAGTTAGCAATAGCCTGGCACCTAGCAAGAACTCCGGAAGCGGCAGCGTCATCACTAGTCCCCCACCATCCATGAGCTATCATCTCTCAATCATAGTTACCTCATCTCCGTTATCCACAGGCTTGTTACTGACATGTTGAAAAGAAGTTCATGCCACATACAACACATGTTTAAGTGTGTGTGCATGCATGTGTTTTTGTGTGAGGTGTACAGAAACAGAAAAGTCTGTAAACTTTGAATACATGAGTACATGTTAGTTTTATAATTTAAAAACCTTCTTGTATAATTTGAACAAGTATGGCTCATACGTGCTGCTGATCAAAAGTGACCCAAAACATGCTGGATATGAAGTGTTGTAACAAAGTCAGATAGCATAGTATGTGAATCATTGTAGATACAACTGCCAAACGATTGTGAAATTCTTCCTCGTTAAAAATGATGTAAGCTATTGAAAGAAGATCAAATAGAATAAGACTAGATACATGTCCTGTTGCTCCATAATAAACTACCCAAAAGAGTGGCTTCTAAATGATAGGTTCTGGCCAGAGTACAATTGCTAAATTATTGTGGCCCTGATCCAACATGGCTGAGTCCCCAAAACCACAGCTTGTCTTCCCAATGACCACTTCCTCCTCCTTCCCCACTCCAGCCCTGGATGCACCTTCCTTCTACCTTTCCTGCCCATGTGATGGAGCCTCACATCACCTTGTATGTCACTGTACCTGCCTCTCAAGCTCTGGTCCTGTGAGAAGTTTATAAAGTCTCATCCTCCTGTCTCAGGCCAGAGGATCTGCCCATCTCCCTGCCTTTGATCCTTTCTGTGTCTTCAGAGTTGATAAAGGCTCACCTGCCTTACTTCTGCTTCTCTGCTGTACCACCACTATCACCACTGATAAAACCTAATAATAACAATAGCAGAATTTATTTTGCCTGTAGATGTGGAGTTCAGTACAGTGGGGACATTTTGCCCCTGCTCTACTTGACATTAGGCATGGTAAGGTAGCGTCATCTGTAATGACCTGCCCTCATTTGTCTGAGGTTGATGGTGGTTGGTGGCTGGCATCACCCGAGGGCAATGGCTGAAACCACTCTTACTGGCCGTTCTGTGTGGCGATGTGTCTTGTGGTGGTGGGGTTTGCAAAGTGAGTCTCCCAAGAGAAAACTGGTTGAAGCTCTATTGGTGCTTAGTACCTAGTCCTGGAAGCTATCCAAACCATTCCCTCCATATTCTTACTGTCAAGGTGACATTCTCTTGACGGGGGTGGGGAACAACTTCTACAAAGACAGATGGGATCAGAAGTACTATTGTGGTCATTTAAAAATATATATAATCTGTCACAATCAGCCCTCTCTTTATGGTGTCATCTGTATGGAAATTAGTTGCTATAGTTGGGCATTAGAATTACAATTTGTCCTTTACTCTATGCCTATATTCATGCATGTGAGAACTGAAAATACTTTCATGGGAAACCAAAGAGTTTTTTTTT
>NW_004524663.1:8011106-8011900 GCF_000260255.1 Octodon degus | reverse complement strand
CTGTCCCGCAGGCAGGAAATCATCTAATGAAGCAACCTCCTCATGTTGGCTAGTCTTGTGGTTTTGTTCATCCCTGAACAATACTGTAGATGCCAGAGGCCTCCAAGGGACCTGCCTAGGGATGGAGACACACCTGGTGGTGAATCGCTGATATACCAACCTGCCACTAGCACCTGGGTGTCCACAGCTGGGCTTGACTTTGAAATGCCACAGAGAGCTCATGGTCACTTTCACAATGTTGGTTCTTCCTATCTATAAGCAAGGAATATCTTTCCATTTTCTGAAATTGTCTTCAATCTTTTTTCTCAGAGTACTGTAATTTTCACTGTATAGATATTTTACTTATGTTGTTAGATTGATTCCTAAGTATTTCAGTTCTGGATGCTATTGTGAATGGTGTGGTTTCTCTAATTCTCTCTCAGTGAGTTTGTTGTTTATATACAGGCAGGCTATGGATTTTTGAGTGTTGACTTTCTATCCAGGTAACCTACTTTTTTTTAAATGCCACTTTTATTTTATTTTTTAAAATGTATTAGTAAAAATAAATAAATAAATGTTATCAGTTATTTAATTAAGTTCTTAGTAAGAAATTTAGAACACTAATTTATGAGGATAAATTCCATTTGTCAGAGCAAAAACAGACCTCAGGTAGCCCCGGAGCTGAGGAACAGCTTTGATTTTGGCTAAAATCTGTGAGTCCACCGCTTTCTGATCCACCTTGCGCTGCTCTGAAATCTGGTTTCTCTCTTTTTTGGTGTCAAAGATCTCGCCCTCCTGGTGTCCGGGTTTCCGCA
>NW_004524663.1:8004840-8010304 GCF_000260255.1 Octodon degus | reverse complement strand
TCCCTGACTCAGGATTAAGCTATCCCTGTGGGTCCCTTTTGCACACAGGGAAAGAGCCTTCCAGGGACTGGGGAGCCATGATTGGGCCTGTTATGCTTTGTGTCTAGGTGACCCCTCAGAGCCTCATGCCCTGTAAGGTGAGGCTTTTTCTGAGGTAGCTGAATCTAGAGTGTGTGAATGATTTATGAGTCAATGCTAGAATTAGGGTGCTGGGATTAACGGTGCTGGGATTAACGGTGGGTGATAGCTGGATCAGCCCACTGATTGGATCATGCTGCCCTAATCCCAGCAGCATGGATAAGATAGAAGGAGCAGAAAAAGGCTTGTTTCTCCCTGTTCCTCTGGACGCTTCACTGTCTTCTGCCACCCTGAACTGCTGCCCTCTGCCCTGTGCTACTCTGCCAGGAAGCCAGCTATGGATTGAAACCTCCACAAACTGAGCTAAGTGTACCTTTCCTCCCTTAGCTTCGGGCGTTGTATATTTTGTCTTAGCAGTAAGAAAAGTAAACACCGCTGTGGAGTGAGTCCTCAGTGGGTGGCTTTCGCTTCCTGAGACTGTCCTGCACCAGTGCAAATGCCACCTTGGGTGAAGCTTGTCACCGATTGCTCCCCTTGGGAGGCTTGTTGTCCTGGGATTACTGCAGCAGCACTGGGCCACCTGCAGCTCTTGCTCCCCCTTTTCTGTTTGTGAACAAATGGCCGTAATTAACCAAACCTGTTCTCCTGTGACTTTAAAACGCATTTAGCCATTTGTTTCACTATTTAATTTCACATTCTAACTAAAATGCTGTCTCTATTCATTTCCTATTCTGGTAGACAAAAGCTTTCTCTCCTACATCCTTTTACCCTTCCTTTCTTCCATTCTGTTTGCATTTTAATTTAGAGTTGAATTATTCTGACAATGGAAATATTTATTGCTGAACCAAGGATCATACTATCGTTACAATTCCTTTCTTGGTCAATTATTATTTTTCTTAGAGCTGATAATGTGCTTATTAAAAAAAAAAAGACTCAGTCTTCTGTCTTCTCTGTATACATTCAGTTTTTTCACTTTCCCATAGGGCATAACCTCCAAGGTACTTTTTAAATGCATTATATATTGTGGTATATTTTTATAATACCTCATGGAGGCTAACTCTCTGATTCATATCTGATAGGTGGGAAACAGGAAGCAGAGTGGTTAACGGGCTTGCACAAGATTGTAAGGACAGGACTGGACTGCCGGCAATCTGCCTTCTGAGTTCACGCCCCCAGGCGCGGTACAGCTGCTTCATGCGCAACTTCCTACGCAGACAAATCAACCAGAGAAACTCATCAGGACATCATTTTCTAAACTGAGCCTTTCTCTTGTATAAGGCTGCCCTCTGGTTCCGTCCGGAGCGCTTGGTTCCTAAACCTGGGCACTGCTGTCTTGCTAAGACTCGCTCTCCTCATTGTAGAGGGAAGTTTTTCATCTTCCTCCAGTGCCGGTTCACTGTTTCCTGGATAGTGTTTCTTCCTTCCCAGCTTCTTTCACTTTAGGTGAAGGCCATATTGTATGTGATTTCCTGAGAGAAGCGCGTGGGTGCTCAGGTTCACTTAGATCTTAAATATCGGGAAACATTTGTATTCGCTTTTTGACGGAGATTTGTGGACATTCTCGTGTGTGTGTGTGTGTGTGTGTGTGTGTGTGTGTATGCTTTATTATTAAGTTTTTGCAGTACATAATGACTACATTTATTGAGAGTCCGCCCATGGACACAACACGTCTTGATTCTCCCTACTTTCTCTTCCCTGTTCCTCTCCTCCTCCCTCTTTACAAGTGACCTACTGTTTCCTGTCTTGAAATGTTTATACTCTCCTTGATTTACTACAAGTTTGTCAAAATAATGGGTATTTTCTCCATTTATTTTGCTGGGTGCTCAGTACGTCTTTTAGTTTGGAGACTTATATTCTGCTCCTGAAAGTAACAAGAGACATCTCTTACTATTTTTCTCTTTCTGGATCTTCTTGGTAGAACGTTGGGCCTCCTGAATTGACGTTCTAATCTCATCTCTTTTCGGTTTCTTAAAAGAACAGTTGTGAGGCATTTCCTAAGCTTCTTTCCTAACTCTGCGTCCTCTCTGTTTTTGTTGCTCTCTCTCAAACACATTCCCTCACCACACTTTAGTTTAAGCTGTCATATTTAATTTCTAAGAACTCTTTTTCTAATAAAAATATCTGTTTATTCCTTTTTTTTTTTTCCTGAACAACCCCCTGACCTTGTTGTAAGAACAAATAGCTTATCTTATCTTTCTGAAGTCATTAAATACAGCTGGATTAAAGCTTTCTTTTGAGCATGTTGTGTCTTATTTCTTTGGCGGCTCCTTGCTTCTGCTTTGAAGTTTTTATCTTTCGTGTTACAGGCTTTCTTTAAATGTCATCATTCTTGGCTTTCTGTTTGTAGTTTAAAAGTTAGATTTTTAAAATGCTGATAGCAAGTTCTGTGTTCTTGGACTTGGCTCCCTAATTGTAAGGTAAACTGTAGAATGCTGGGGTAATCAGTTGACTTCATAATTTGTAAATCCCTAAATGTTAGAAACTACAGATATTTTCTGCAGGAGCATGAGGTACTTCCTTGCATAAAATTGTATTAAAGTTTTGATAATAATGAGCCAATTTATATTATAACATCATAACTTTAAAATTTAATGAGATACCTAGGTTCTCAGTCTCTTTCTGATATCTCTGTGGAGTTCTACTTCCCAGCAATATGTCTTAGTATTATCATCTACTTTTTTTTTTTTTTTTTTTCCCACTGCCAAATTATTATTTGTTTTTAATGTAGAGCTGTTCAGTTCAGGCTGACTCATGTCTTCAAAAGCTTTTACCACCCTTAATCAGCTTTACCAATTTTTTTTTCCCTTACTGAAAATAATTCTATCAAACAGAATTATTGTTCCATGTGTGCCATGTACCCAAACACCAGTTATTGTGACAATGACACCAGTTATAAGACAGCTATTGATAACCCTAATTTCTGGACTGGTGCCAGCTTATGTGTACTTCTTACTTCCTGATGGTGTGCCGTTATTGCAGGAGCATTCATTCCACTCATTATGACTCATTGCGATAATTACATTTATCTTGAGATTTATCACTCTGCTTGTTCTATCAGTCCACTTGTTTCAGTGACTCTGCCAAGACCACATGGTTATTTACCTTATTGCTGAATGTACTTGAGAGTTCTACTTCTAGGAAGTCATAAAAATGTCTTGTCCACTAACTTTCAATGTGAGTCTTTAAACCTCTTGGATAATAATTTTCTCACCTTGTATTAGTGTATATTGGCTATATAGATGAATGACCTTCGCTTTGGCAGAATTGAACATGTATATAACATACTTTAATCACCCTCATTACTGCCTCCCCATGTTTTGGATGGGTTCAGTATATAGAATGTATTTGGGCACACTTACATCCCCTGGTACTCAGTCTTACACCACTCTTCTTCCCTCTTTCTCTTCCCATCTACTGCCTTGTCATGTTTTTTTGAGCCCACATATTAGGGAAAGCATGCCATATTTGTCTTTCTGTGTCTGGTTTATTTTATTCCACATTGATGATCCAACCATTTTTCTGCAAATGACAAAATTGTGTTCTTTTTATGGCTGAATAATGCTTGGTTTTATATATATCTATATCTATATCTATCTGTCTATCTATCTATATATAATATACATGAATACATGTATATTATATATAGATAGGTTGATGGGTACCTAGGCTAGTTCTGTACCTTGGCTATTGTATACTATGCGTCAATAAATTTGGGTATGCAAATGTCCCTATTGTATGCTGATTTTATTCCTTCAGGTAAAAACTAAGGAGTATATATAGTTTGATCAAATGGTGGTTCTAGTTTCTTGAATAACCGTAATTTTTTCTTTTTTGTCTTTTGACACAGGGTGTCACTATGCAGTTCAGGCTGGCCCTGAGCTCACTTTGTAGCCCAGGCTGGTCTCGAACTCACAACAATCCTCTTTTCTCATCCTCCTGAGTGATGCACACCTGGGATCACAGGTGTGTGTCACCACACCCAGAAAGAGCCACAATATTGTTGGATGGCATTAATTTAGTGTTAAAGAGTCTTCCCCAAGCCCTTAAATGCTAGAGGAACATTGTGATTGTGGATGTGGCTGGAGTCTTACACATGATTTTCTTTACTTGGAATTAAATGCTTGGTTTTCTGTTCTTATCCTATTGGATCTCTTAGCAGCATTTGATACACTGCGTTGTCCTTTCCTTTCAGAAGTTTCCCTGGATGCCATATTCTCCTGGGTTTTCTTTAGCCAACTCTCACATTAGCCTTTCCTTTCAGGGTCCTTTGCTAGGCCCATCTCCTCCAATTGATTTCTAATGCAAAAATGAATCAGGATTCTGTACTCTTCACTTCTCTCTGAGTCCTTATGTGACTCTTCCCAGTCTCTTTATCGATTCCACCCATTCCATTTTTATATGCTGATGATTTCCTTATCTTTTCTTTTCATTATGCTATATCCCCAAACCTTCCAATCCTAGTTGCCTGCTTGACATCTTCATGGAGGACATTTAGGGCCATCTGATTCTTTGTGTGATCAGTATAGAGCTCTCCAGGCTTTCCCATCTGAAAACGTCCTAAATATCCCTCCCATGCCTCTTTCTTCCCATTTTGGGAAACTATAACAGCACCCAGGCAATTGCTCAAGCCAAAAATCTTCACTTTCACTCACCCCACAAAAGCCATTCACCTATCAGCACTTGATTACACATGCAAACAATACCTAGAACATACTTGTTTCTCTCCATTTCCATGGCTGCTACCTTAGGAAAGCAGGAGATTTCTTCTGGGCCACTGCAGCACCTCCTTATGAGGTATTTCTCCTTTCAGTATTCTCCGTAGCAACCAGAGTGAACTTTTAAAAGCATGAATTATGTCATCGTTATTTAATATCAAACTTCTTTGTCACCCCTCTCCTAGTTCTCTGAGGCCCCTGAGCCTTCCACGCTGTCACTCTTCTTGCAACCCTTCACAGTCAGTTCCCCAAAACACCAACCTCATTCCCTCTCTGTTGTCTTCGAACCAGCTCTTCCTCTGGTTCTCTCAAATCTACACACATGGTACTTTCTTTCTCATGTTGTCATTTCATCTAAAATGTCACCTCTTCAGTGAGACTTTCTCTGGACTCCCATATAGTGCATTTACTCAGTTATTTTCTTTCCTTTCTGTTTTTGTCCTCTGGATAAGACACCTAATGAATTTCTTATTTATTTGTTTATTTATAGCTTGTCTTTCCACCCACCAGAATGTAATCTCCTTAACAGTGACCTTTTCAACCTCATCAAATACAGCATCATCAATGGCATGAACAAAGAATGCACTCAGTATCTATTTATTGAGTGAATATACTTGTAGGTGGGTGAGAGGAACTGTAGAATCTATTTTGTCTAACTTGTTTATTTATTT
>NW_004524663.1:7995751-8004740 GCF_000260255.1 Octodon degus | reverse complement strand
TTGTCATGCCATAGTGCAATAACACACTATAACTCCTTGTTCTTGTTTTACTGCCACTTAGTAGCCATCCATCAGCTTCTTCCCAGCTCTTCCTCTCCAAGCACTTTTATATTACAGTGTTATCCTTCCCAGCCCTACCACAGCCATGGTTTTTACGTTTTCACCAGTGCTCTGAACTTAAAAGGCAAATTGACACATTCAAAAGATGGGGGAACATCTGCCTTCGCCTGCTTGTACTCCAAAGCTTAAGGATTGTTTGACTTTGTTTCTACTTCTAAGCTTATTTCCCAAACACAAAGGGAAAATGAATGCTTGCCATGAAATTTCAAATGTACATTTCTGTCCATTTTATCTACTGGCCTCCCTTTACACAAGGCTGCACTAAGCTTACTGTATTCAGAGTCAGGTCCATTTTCCATATTATTTATTTATTAGGTTGTAGTCAATGCATCTGTTTGTATCCCCACTGTCCTTTGTTCCAACTGGGACATAAGTGCACAGACTACTATTAATGGAGACTAATTATTATGCATTTATTGATTATCTATACAGCTGTGATTAAAAGATTGTCAGAAAACATCCAATTAATGGAGTCCACTAGATTCAAAGCTTCTTTCATTTTATGGTGTGAATTGGTAGCCCTAAACGAGCTATATCTGGAAGAATTTCATTTTTAGAAAACTTACTATAATTTTGATTTTTTTAAACATAAATTATTTCCTCTTTTAAGAAACTGAAGTAATCATGTAATAGAAGCAAAAGCAAAACTATTTTGGCACAGTAACCACCAAAAACAAATTTACTACATAAAACAAACAAATCCAAGTGACTCTTTAAATGTGAAGCCAGGTATAATGGCACACAGCTCTGATACTAGCACTCATGGAAGCCTGAGGCAGCAGGGTCACCGTAAGTTCAAAGCCAGCCTGGGGTACATAGTGAGTTCAAGGCCAGCCTGAAATACACAGCAGACTCTGTCTCAAAACACCAAATCAATCTACTAGTCAATGAATAAAACGGTGAAAGCAGCTTTTATTCATGGCTAAATTGAATTTTCACAAATTTTGCTTCTCACGTATTTTCTTGTTTGACTGCAGCTAGCCATGAGATATCTTTTATTAAGGCAATAGAATCTGTTAAGATTTGAAACTTCCAGCACTCCGTCTTTGCCCATAAAATGTCAAAATGACTTGATGGCCTCTGTCACCACTGAAATTCACAGCATAAATGAAGCCCAAATATTCTTGCGGCCTGAGTACGTACATGCCTTGACATATACTTGTAAGGGATATTTACTCAAGTCTCCACTTTAGATAATTATAAAAATTCATCAGGCATGAGAGTCAATCTAACTGGTCTTCAGCTCCCATAGAGGAGCTCTTATAAAATAAGAACATTGGCTCAGTAGAGTAAGTGCTTGCCTGGCAAGTGTAAGGGCCTGAGTTCAATCCCCGGTTCCGCCAAATAAATAAATAAATAAATAAATAATAAGAATTTTGAGAACCACACCCGAAAAATGCCAACGTATAGGACAAGCATGATGCCAAGAAATCTGTATTTTATAAAGGTTCTGCTTATGATTCTGGGTATCAGCCCAGTGCAGGAATGACTGAACTAAAACATTTACTAACCCTTAAAATAATATTTGCTGTGTAAGATGTTCTGCCTTGATAGAAGGTTTTATAGCTCAGGATAAAATGATACTAGGTTTGAATTTCTATCCTTATTATATTTTATAATAGGAATTCAGGTTTATTCTAAACTTTATGATTCACTTTATAAGATAAGCCACAGTCTCATAAAAAAATGAGGAAAGGAGTTTGGGTTTGTAAATCTCGTATTTCCCTCTTTAGTTTTGTGTTTTGACTGAAATACCCTTTCTATGTAAATATGGGCTGTATTATAACAATGATAATTTTTATGAAAATGTTTGGTTTTAATTTTGCTTTTGGATTCCTAGGTCCCTTGCATAAATTAACAACTGCCAGCCATTCGTATGATTAGAAGTAATGCGTTAGACATACCTCACAGAGGGGAGATTGGTGTGCAGTGGTACAAAACCAATCCTATGTTCACAGATAGAGAAGATAAAAGATCTTTTCATCCAGGGGAAACCGAATGCACAAAGCGTTCGGTGGCAGTGAACCCACTGCATGTGTGCTGTAGTGGGCTGCGGGTATCATCAAAAGCTCTTCAAGTTTGGTCATCAGTGGCTTGTGTGCTTGAACTTGTGTAGAGCAGCTCAGGAAAACCAGGAAGTAATATATATGAGAAACATTGATATTCTAAACTATTCTGTTTTCAATGATGTGGACGAAGAACTCTTAGTTCTATGTCCAATCATCCGGAGTGGGTTTTTTAAGGAAGTACGTTAGGATGAATTGATTAGAGCTGGGCTGTCAGCGCAAGCGGAGGCGTCAAGGTACAGGCTGTGCTTCCTACCCTCCCCCATCTTATGTGATGCAGATGTTTGGTCTTCATGCTTTCTTTCAACACTCCTTAACGTGGCATCTACATTCAGTGTCTTCGTCTGACTTCGTCTGGTGCTTCTTGTGATAGCCTGGACCTGAGATACTGAAAGGGTGGAAGCACTGGTGAGCCTCAGGCCTTGGGCTGCATTTTAATCTGAGTGGGTAGCCATGTGGCAGGAGTGTGCTGGAAGTTACTGAAGTGGTGCAAACCATGAAATACAACCCGTTGTTGGCTCCTGAGTTTCTGAATCAATGATCAAATCCAAGTGACAACTGATGAACTGTTAATCTGAGTTTTTGCCCTTATGGATTTCCATTGCAGAGACGATGGGGTATAGGTACACTTTTCTCCAGAAGAAAAAGAACTAAAGTTGAAATCAGACTCTATTTCACTTCTTATTGAGAAAGCTTGTAGTGATTATCAAGACACTCACATGATTATTTGTGGGTGTGTTTTCAATGTAATAATTTCAGAAACCTAAATGCTCTGTTTTAGGAAATATAAAAATGCATTTTTGTCATTAAAACATTATTTATGTTGATGCTCTCTAATTTATCTATATCTAGAAATATCATTTGGACACAATATATAAGGTCTTCAAATACTGTCTGAAGATTTTATTTTCTTGAGTACAGTTTTGGAATTAGCATAGTTTTTCAATGTAAAGGGTTTCTTAGGGTCTCATTTTAGCATTCTGAAATCAGGATGTATATGTTATAATTCCTGTGGCCACTCCATGTTTCATTTCCTTTCTGATCTATCTCCTGCCTCTCAGCTTGCCCCTCCCTTGCCTTCTTTAAGGGCCAAAAGGCTGTTATTAAACCTATTACTTTTTGGTTATTTTTAGAATGAGGAGGGATGAGGAGTTAGCTCAGCAGTCTAATTGCCTGCCTGGCAAGCACAAGGACCCAGGTTTGATCCCCCGTACAACATGCTGTGCCATCCCCAGAACCCTGGGTGTGGTGGTGCATGCCTGTAATCACAAAAATAGGGAGGCCGAGACAGGAGGATCACTACAAGTCTGAACTACATAGTGAGACCCAGTATCCAATAGATAGATAGATAGATAGATAGATAGATAGAAAAAATGTGAAAGAATGAGGATATTTTGAAATGTGGAGGATGGATGACTCTTATTAACTTCTCAAACCAAAAGAATAAGACTATTGTCTGGCTAAATAAGACAGATAAGTAATTCTCTTGAATTTTCAAACCATTGCCACCACCTTCCTCTGAAACTTGAACGTAGCTCTGTGAATGTCTGACAACTAGGAATGTGTGGTGGTTTTTTTGAAGTATTTGTAGGAGAATTAAAAAATGCATCTGGTGCCACAAGGGTCACTTTATTGCTAATATTCTTCAATTACTTTATTTTATTTAGCTGATGAGCTCAATTAGTTATTGAGGCTGGAGGGAGCAATTTCCTTTTACCCACAGATTAGATTTAAAATATTAGAATTTTTAGGATATTAAATACTAGAAAACTTTTAAAGCTTGTCCAACCGAACCAAAGCTTTGAAAAGGAGGCCTTCTGTCTAAAGGGCCTTATCGTTTAGATAGCTTCTAGTCTAGAGTTCTGTTTGTAATTCCTCCATTTGCTGATTATCAGAAATTATTGACAATCCTTTGCTTGTGAGCTTTGAATAGCAGTAATTAAGGCAATTTACATTTTCTGGTTACCACATGGAGAGGTAAATTGCTTAACGTTTGGGAAAATATAGGAGACTTGGGGGTAGATACTACAGTTCAAGCCTCAGTTATGTCACCTCTTGGTGTTGCGCCTGTCAAGTTACGGCCGTCTCCGAGCCTAGGCACTTATTCAAATCATTCAATAATGATAGATAAATGGGGTTCATTTCTCTAATGTGCCAGCAGGAAGCTGGATGTTTGGCCTATTTTGTTGATCAACCAGACCCAGCTCCTGCTCTCAGGGAGGGCAGCTCATGAGGACATGTAGGAATGAGCTGCCAGTTACAACACCCGTCTCTGCGACAGAGATGACCCTGGAGGGGAGATGGGGCATGCTGCCTAGGCTAGACTTTCGGTGGAATCACAGAGAAGCTGAGATAGGAAGAACAATCAGGGAGGACATGGGTGAATAGGAACGTCTCAACTTTCTCTCCTGTAGAATGGGGCCATGCTCACCCTGTGGGGTCCTATGGGAAGGAACAGCGACAATGAATGCGGCACACCAAGACTGTGCCTGACGGTTCAGTGCAGGATCAGGAAACACAAACTGAGCAAGTGGGGCTAAGCAGTGGGGCTCAGAATTGCATAGGGTGCTGTCCACATGGCCTGAGCCACGGAGGCCCAGAAGCCAGGCTCCAGCTCCCTGGGCTTCTGCTGTTGCTCTGGTTCTGTTGTTTGGTACTTGCCTCTTTACACACCTGAATCTCAAAACCACAGGCTTTTGAAGTCAAGAATGTGTTTCTCTTGTTTGCTGTTGTTTCCTTACTGCTCAGCAGTCACAGTGCCTGTGACTCTTTATTGTTCTTCTTGTGGATGCACTCCATGTCCTGCTGTCTTTCTCTTAGCTTCTCGGTTGGTACCTGCCTGACTTTTAGCTGTCAGTGCCGACCTGCATTTGCCTCTGTTCTCTCCAGCTGCTGAGGCCTGCTCTGCTCACAGAACAGGAAGAGGAGAAGAGGCTGAATGGAGCGCTATCCTCAACTGGTCTCAGTGAGGTCAGATAGCAGGTGGTGGGTAATTTCCCCAACTCCCTGACCCCTGGGATGGGGCGGCTCTGAAGGAGGGTCCTCCCAACCTCCCCGGACCATTTAACTCAAGTCATCCCTAGTGAAAACTTGATTGATGATTCACCATCAATCAGCTTTTTCCTTCTTACTTCCCCCATTTCCTTACCAGTAATTCCTGGGATCCCTTTTTTTCTAAATTAACCCCTTTGACTTGAATCCTATGGAATGCTTTGCCCGAACTAAAACATCACTCAGCAGGTGAACCTCTGGCCTGTGTGTAGGGAGCGCTCCTCCTATAAAGAGCTATCTCCTGGGATGGACATTGAAAATGTCAGGTGTACCCTCAGGCTGCTCTGCAGCAGGCAGGGTTAGTAGGTGTGTACGTGTGTCTATTCCAGTTTCTAATTTGGAAGCTTATGTTATGAAGCAGCAGGAAAGGCTCAGAATTGACTCTGTTGACAATGTGGCAGAATCGACAAGCTGAATGGTGCAGCAGTTTCCAGTGTCCAGTGTGGGTGCCAGCGATGATACAGCCCTAGATGTCAAGAGTGGCAATGCTGATGGCTTCATGGGAAGATCTGGGAGATTCTGAGCACTGCTCCTTGCCCATCCTGAACCTAGATGTTTTGTACTCTCAAAGTCTCTTGGAGCTCTCCAGTATCTTTCATAAGAAATTCCTTCCAGGCCAAAATGTCAGGGTTGGCTTCTATGGCTTACAACTGAGAATATATCTGTCAGGATCCAGCCAGAAAACCATTTCTTCTAGGTATTTTGAGCAGATGGAATTTAATACAGACAGTTGTTTAAATGGTGATGGAAAATATGAGAAATCAAACAAGGAGCAATAAAGCGACCAGAGATGAACAGCAGCTGGCAGATAACCTCCCCGTGGAGCTAGCTGGAGGGACAGTGAGGAGGAAGCGTGTTCGGGAGCCCGTCCTCTGACAGGAGGCAGCAGGAGAGTCCAGTTGGGGCTGCATGGAGGGGCCAAAAGGGAGAGTCGTAAGGGACCAGAAGTTAAAGGGCAAGCAGAGCATAAAAGATGGTCCAGAAGAAGACCTGGAGGCCCCCAGGCAGTTGACTCGCAGACATAGTGGAAGCTCACATGGTTTTCAACTGAACAAAGAAAGAGAATCAAGGAGAAGGCTGCGATCACAGCCTTTTGTTTTTGCAATTCTTAAGGGATTGGGAAATGAGAGGACTTTCCCTAAGGAGAAGAGATCAGAGCAATAGGAGGGAACTAGACAAGGGTGGTATACAGGAAGTCGCAGCACAAAAGCAACGACATCTGCCAGACTCCTAACTGGATTTCCAACAACTAGACCTCTGAATTATTCATTGAGTCTAGACAGGAGACTCAAAGCACTTATCCATGAGCTTTGGGTATCATAGCTTCTAATCCAGGTTATTCCCTCGGTAACTTTGGTTATTAAGTGAGGATAACAGCGCTGCTAATTTTAGTGAGGCAAGGTGAGAAGCGATGAATAAAGTAGATTTTTATATGTTAGCAAAATAGAGAAGTGCGTTGCAGCAGGACTCTTAATTGATAAAGTAGAGATAAGTGCATTCACTCTCACAGTTTGAACTCATGGCCTCTCCCATGTTGCTACAGGAAGTAATGGAATGTGTTGTCTTTGTTGGCCGTACTGCTTTGCTGCATAAGAAAACAAAAGATCTGTTTTTAGCATCCAACAGAAGGAATGTGACATACAGGAAAGGATGGATATTTTTCTTTCTTCATTTATTTCCACCTCTATTATTGATATTTGTCTCTTTAATGAACAGGTTAAAATTGTATATGTTTATGATACATACCATGCTAGAATTAAGAAATTAAGCCAATTAAATTATGCATTCTTTCAAATAGTTTTTGTGATCAGAATGCAGTATTTATGCTCATTCATTTTGAAAAGTCTACAAAGAACTGTTATTAAATATAGTCACGGTGTCGTATGCCAGAGCTCTTGAGCTTAGTAAAATTTTGTATGCTTTAACCCACCACTCCCCAAGCTCTTCCTTACCTTTTTTAGATTTCACAAGTAATTGAGGTCGTGTGATATTTGTCTTTCTGTTTCTTGCTTGTTTGACTTTGCATAATGTCCTTCATGTTGTGGCCAAGGATAGAATTTCTTCCTTTGAATAGTTCAGTGATTTTCCAATATGTATATATGACGTATGATCAACTAAGATGGTAAATGTTTAATTTAAAAAAAAAATTAGAATAAAGGACACACTTCTATTAATCTCCCTCAAAAATACTGCCCCTCACTTTGAAGACATTTATCCTAATGTTCTCCTCACTTTCTTTCTTTTGTTTTCTTTTCTTTTTCTTTTTTTGGTGGAACCGGGGACGGAACTCAGGCCCTTGAGCTTGCCAGGCAAGTGCTTATTCTACTGAGCTATCTCCCCAGCCCCCCTCTCCTCACTTTCTGAAGCCATCTTGAGCATCCTTTTTCATGAGCGCCCTTACTTGCACTGTCCTGGCTGCCTATGCCGCCTGAACCAATGAACAATGCTCACCTTCTGTGCTCAGTTTGACTTTGTGGACACGCCAGAAATCACATGGTGCCAGAGCTGGCAAGTATATATGGATACACTGGAATGTTTTTATTGATTTATTCATTTGTTTAGTTTAGTTTTTTGACGGTCTTGCTACATCACTCAGACTGACCTCACACTTGCTGCAACCCTCCCGCCTCAGCCTCCTGAGGGCAGGGATTACAGGTGTGCACCACCTTGCCTGGCTGGTGATGTTTTTACCTGACAGAAATTGCCATAAACATATTCAACCCATTGAAAACACCAAGACAGTCAAGAAAAAGTACTCAGAAAAGAGGACTTCCTGAACTGAGTGGTAAGAGTGGTAGCATTAAAGGTATTTGAATCCTTGAGGAGGATTTTTAGACAGGGTTAATGGCAATGTCTTTGCCTGTAGTTAGATTTTTTATTTTTATTAAAGCACCGTGTGTTTTAGACACACCTTCCATACTACACTTTCATTATCTATTCTTCTGTGGATACACACTTAGGCTGATGGCAAACAGTGTTATGCAAACATGGGAGGGAAGGTGTCAAAACGAACGTGTAAGATTCATAAAGACTTTGTGCTAATCTTGCTGTACTCTTCATCAGCCTTATTCTTTTAGACATATTACAAACTGATACTTAGTTTCTTTGTGTTTAAGATGGGTAGTATAGAAAGAGTTCCTTGCCTAGAATTACGAGTGTCTTTTGGGGGGGCTGGGAAGATAGCGTAGAGGCATAAGCACCTACCTTGCAAGCTCAAGGACCCAGGTTCGATCCTTGGCCCCGTGAGCCATGCCAGCCCCATGCTTGCAGTGGTGCATGCCTGTAATCCCAGCACTCGAGAGGTTGAGATAGAAGGAGCTCTGCAAGTTCAAGGCCAGTGTGGGGGCTACAAGAGTGAGCACAAAGCAAGCTCAAACTGCATAGCAAGACCCTATCTCAATAAATAAGTAAATGAATAAATAAAATGAAAAAGAATTACTAGAGCTTTTTATGATTAAGTGGTCAAAGTATCTGAAATCATAATAAGTAAATGATAAAAAGAAACAAAGGGAGGTAGGAGGTCATGATGAGCTTTAATTTTGTTTTTGTGTGTTTACAGGGTCTACAGGGTCTCACTACACAGATTGGACTCATAATGATCCTTCCAGTTTTTCAGCTCGCAAGTTCTGGATTACAGACACATGCCACCATGCCCAGTCTCCATCACCAGAGACCCAGTCCTAGCCCAGGTCCGGTGAGTGTGTGGAGAGCTTCCTGCTACCCTGCGCCAGCAGGACCAGTCCCAGCCCAGG
>NW_004524663.1:7974219-7986606 GCF_000260255.1 Octodon degus | reverse complement strand
AGTACAGTTTCAACAAATAACACACTGCATATATTCTTCTTAGTGGTTAATTGCTGTACAAGATGCGGACTTGAGATCCTATTTACAAACACCATCTTGTTTATTTATTTTTATGGGTCAGAAAACAGAGGAAAGAGTTTCCCACAGGCACATCAGTAGTGGGCCATTGGCCCACTTTAGATTTGTTTCTTGTTGTAGTGCCTTCAGCTATATCACATGACAACTAACTTTAGTTTTACTGTTGGTTCGCCCAGTTGGATCAGTTCATATTCTCTGATATGGCCAGAGGGAACAGTTAGTCTCATTAAAGTCATTGTGCTTGAGGATGCTGGGGGCAGAAGCCTGGTCCATGTTCTGTTGTATCCATTCTCAGTCATGGGTCAGCTCATCAGAATCCTGAGTCAGTTATAGCTCTGGTGAAAAACTTGGAGAACGACCGCATATTTTGAACGTTCTTGCCTATGCCCTCCAAGAGCTCACTTTTTACCAAATGACATATGCCATTGTGTTCATGTTTAGGGATGAATTCTAAATGTGTTTTTTGTTGCAGTTGTTGTAGTGGCCCAGTGCACACGGCTTTGTGTTTTGGTGGAAAGAGCTTTCACCTTGAAAACACCTTGTTGTCTACTTCTGTTATTCAACAGCAAGGCCCCAAGACTCCAAGCTACAATGTTAACAACTGCTCAGCTTTCATGTAAGTTAAAAAAAAAAAAAAGCAAAACTAACTAACTAGTGTTCTCTCTCTTTCACTCTCATAATATGAATGAAAATGTGTTTTACAAACAAAGTATTAGATTATAGGACCTTTTGAATATAGAGATACTTTTGCTAAGTGTAAAATGTACTACAGCTAGATATGCTATGTTAAATGTAAGGTATGGCTCACATTAATCAGCTCATAATGGAATAATTATACATCCATTGGTAATTATTGTTATTTTTTTCTTTTAAGATAGGGTCTTATTCTGGGAACCAGGCTGGCCTTGAATTCATAGTAGTTCTGCCTCAGCCTTCCGAGGGCTAAAATATTGTGATTTTTTTGAAAGTCCTTGTTATGTCCTAAATTTTAGGACAACTGTCTCTAACCCCATATATTATACATACTGATGTTTTTAGAATTGTGTTTGTATCTGGCAGGACTGGGTGTGTGCCCCAGAATGCTCTACCACTGAGCTACATCCCCAGCCCTTTTACTTCTTTATTCTGAGACAAGGCCTCTCTAGGTTGCCTAGGTAGCACCCTGATTTGAGATCCTACATCATCCTCTATGAGTGAATAGACTACAGCTTTTATTGAATATCTATATATATTAAGACAGAAACATTTTTTTTATTTTAAAGAGAATAGAAAAATAATAGATAAGACATTAGACATGATACACAATTAAAAAGACAGGATGATAAATTATTCATCAGTGATTTACATATTTCACATTGTTGTCTTCAATGTGGTTGTTCAGATTACAGATATAAGCATGTAAAATTGGTCAAAGTGAAAAAAATAATTTTATTTGATTTTATAAAGAGTACAAATTGGAATTTAAAACAGGAAAGTTACAAGTGATGCAGAATTTCACTTACAAAGTAATATGAATTTCACATATTTGTTATAACAGTGTTGTATTCCAACCAGATACTTATATTAACAGATACATGCATGTAACATTGAAGAAAAAAAAAGGAAGAAATATATAGGAAATAAAGAAGAGAAAAAGTACAAACAATTGAAAAAAGAGACAAAACAAATTAAGCATTATCTGTTCCTTTCCATAGATCAGCAGAAATTCACAGTACAGTTGTCAGTACATTATCAACACATTCCTTAAAAAATTCCAAACCATCCTGCTTATATAGAGATAAATCTCTTTCCTCAACTCCCTCTCCTGTCCTTCTCCTTAACTCAGTAACTTTTTCCTTTTGAATAAGTTCATTCCATTTTCCTAGTATCTATTGTACCCTTCAGATTCTATTTTCCTCTTTCAGGTTCTCACACTAAGGAAACAATATGATGTTTGCCAATGTGGGTTTGATTTATTTCACTTAAGAGTATGTTCTCTAGTTGCATCCATTTACTGACAAAAGCCTTAAATGTATCCTGTTTTATTGCTGACTAATTGTGTAACAATACCACATCTTCTTTACCTATTCCAATGAAGGGCCAAATAGCCTCACTGGAAGAAAAATAGCCTCTTTAATAAAAGGTGCTGGAAAAAGTGGCTTTCCACATGCAAAAGGCTAACACTAGATGCATGTCTATCACCATGAACAAACTACTGTAAAAATCAATCAAAGATTTAAATATTGAAACAGAAACACTAAATTTTCTAGAGCAAAATATAGGTAAAAATCTTAAAGACATAGGGGTAGGTAGAGAGTTCATGAACAAAAACCAAACTGCACAGGAAATACTTCAAAGAATCAACAACTGGAATCTCATCTTTTTGAAAAGTTTCTGAACTTCAAAGCAAATCTCCCACAGAACAAAAAAGAAAACCCACAAACTAGGAAAAAAGTATAGTTGACTGTCCCTCCAACAAAGGCCTTCTATCTAGAACATATAAATAATTTTAAAAAATCAGGCCCCCAAATTCAAAGACCCAACCCCAAAAATGGGCATTTAAGGTAAATCTCTTCTTTGAGATAGATCTCTTATATTATTTTTTCATATATTCACTTGCCATTTGTATTTCTTCCTCCACAGAGGAAGATATATAAAAAAAATGTTCAAAATCATTGGTTATTTAAGAAATGCAAATGTAAACAACACTGAGATTCCATCTCACCCCAGAAAGAATGGCTAACAAGTCAGCCAATTACAAATGCTGGAGAGGCCATGTAGAAAAAGGATCCCTTCTGTGCTGTCAGTGGGAGTGCAGACTAGTACAACCACTATGGAAATCAATGCGGAAATTCCTTAAAAAGCTAGGCTTGGAGGTCCCATTCACACCAGCTATTCCCCTCCTGAATATTTTTCCAGAAGAACTCAAAACCTCATACTACAGCAATATATGCGCACCCATGTTTATAGTAGCACAATTTGTCATAGCTAAATCCTAGAAACAGTCCAGATGCCCATCATGTAAAGAGTGGATATCCAATATATTTTTAAATAATAATTTCAATTAATTAGTTTAAATGAAAGTATTATATTCACCGAAACAAGTTTAAACTATATAAATTAAAAATTGAAAGGAACGCTGAACTCAAACCCTACAAGTTCAACCCCCAAACATAAACAGGTGATATTAGCTTGCTATTTTCAATTATTAATATCACCAATAGCTAACATTCCTTAATACTTATGTGTTGATTAGCTCTTCCTTTAAACACTTTATACATAATTTTTTTTATAGTCTCACAGTCCTGCAGCTTCTATATGTTTTTTCTCATTTTTTTAATGAGCAAACCAACTCACAGAGAGAAGAAATTGTTCTCTCCACATCAGACAGCCAGACACAGGCATCTGAGCTGAGGCAGTTGGGCAGCTCAGATTTGCCATTAGAGTGACATACATCCTTATCTCCCTTTCCCTTTGAGTATATAAAGATCTTCATAGTCTTAGTATCTGTAGAACATTCTGTGCCATGTCTTTTGTTTACCAGCTCCCAGTTTATGAGAATTTTAATCTTTTCCAGATTTACATTATTAAAAATAAATGGCAAGTGGAGAATGGTAGTGTGCATCTGCAATCTCAGCACTTTGGGAGACTGAGGCAGGAGGGTTACAGGTTCAAACTCAGCCTGGAAGATTTAGCAACTTTTTTTTTTTTTTTGTGGAACCGGGGTTTGAACTCAGGCCCTTGCACTTGCCAGGCAAGCACTTATTCTACTAAGCCATCTCCCTGGCCCCCAGATTTAGCAACTTTTAATACCCTGTCAATGAAAACTTTTTAAAATTAATTTTATTGAGACAAAAATTGCAATGTGACAGCTTCAAAACAGGTTGGTAGAACTACAATAATTAATACATTGCATATTGTTGTCTTTGTAGTAGTCATTCATAGCACAAAATACAGACATGATATCCTGTCCAAACACTATTAGTACAGATCTTTCTTCTTATTGAATTAAGAGAAAGTAGCTATATATTTATCCTATTTTGTATATACAGATACAAAATTGTCCTTCATTTATATCACCTTTTTTTGTTCAGTTTCGTCAGAGGTGGGTATTCCATTGCCATCCAAATATTGTAGGTGCATGAATTCAGCAAAATGTTCCAATATAGTCTAGTACTCCACAATACTAGTGGGTTATCCACAGGACTGGCAATGTCCGAATCTGATAACTTGAGCCTTCTGCAGCTCAGCATATTAACATGGCTTCACTTTTTGTACCTCGTTTCTGTACTTTTCTGCTGGATGGTTAAGACCAAGATAAAGCAAGACCTATATAACAAAGAATGTAACTTTTGTATCTGACATGGTCAGTCAAGTCCCCTAAGGACTTATCCCAAAACCCTGTACTGCACTTTGTAGATCCTTTGTCAGTATCAGCCATGTGGATGAGTCACGGCCAATGCCTGACCAATTTGCTCTCTGTGAAAGTCTGAGAGAATGTTTTCTCTCCATGCGACTCTCTTTGGGCACACACTACATCATTGATCACATTCCTCTGTGGCCCCATAATCTCCTTGATCAGAAAGTTTGGGGCACAACTGAGTTACATGATGTTACAGTATAGGTTCTTATATGTTCTGAGTCTTCACTGACCTTGAAAAAAAATGTTGGCTTTCCTTGCGGCCCTTTTTTTTGTCCAATTTTTGGTCTGAAAACTTAGGTTATTAACCCTCCAAAAGAGAAGCTTATTATTGCCCTACAATAATATGTGTTAAACTCACCTATATGTAGGTGAGTTTAACCTCACTATCTTTTCAAATATTAAACATCTTAGGCATAAGATGGAACGTCTTTTAAAAAATAAAAATAAAATTGAAAAAAAAAAAAAACCATTTTACTTGAGATACAGTCTGGCCATAATTGGTATGTCATAACAAGCAGTATATATTTAGAAGACCAGAATGACAGGCATTCCAAGCATGACTCTACTATTGCACATTGCTATCTTTGGTGCAGTCAATGAAAACTTAAAAGTGGCAGGGAGTTCAATCTCCAATACCACACACAAAAAGAAGAAAGTTCTCTCCTGCCAACAGCTTTCTTCAGCTAGTGGGATTTGGGCAAATGTTTTCTACTTTATACTTGTGCTGCCCTGTGCTGTACTGCATATCTCTAGGAAACACTAAAACCAGTCATCTGGGCCCCCACCAATGCACTGAATTAGGTAAATGTTCACACAACATTTCTATTGAATTTGTGGCTTCAGTCAGTGAAAACAAGACTTTTCTATCCTCCTCTTAGCTTCTCATCTTGACTCAGCCTTCCACCTCAGTCCTGAGAGGAGATAGGAGCTGCTGAAGATCTTGGCACTGCTTGCAGGCCTATGTTGCAGTGCATTTTGCTTTCTTGGCTCCAAGTCCTTACACATATGCTCTGCTCTTCCGCTCCAAGCAGAGGCTCCTTGTCTGTACCAGGCTGGGGGACAGCAGGTGGCCTGCTGACCACAAAAGCTTTCTGCATGAATTACTATGCATGGCTTTTGCACATGAAAAGTTGGCATGTGTGCACATGCATGCATGCACACATGTGTGCACACACACACGCACACACACACACCCTCCCCTCTCCCCCTACACATTCTGTGTTCCATTAGAAACCATCCAGACTCTCGGTGTGGATATTGCGCCAAAGCCAGGCTTTCTCCAGAAAATCACTTAGTTTCCATTTTCAGACAACACACTAGAACAATAGGCAGCATGGGCTGAAGCATGCCTTCCCATCACTCACAGGCTAAGGAATACCTCTTCGTCAATCTTTAGGTTGTAGCCCTGACCTGGTGATCACTTCTCTCACTACCCACCATCATAGTAGTGTCCTGTAAGTTCTTGGGGAAATAGCCAACTGTGTAACAGGCCCAGAAGCACCTCAAAGTGACATTTGTCCACAGATGAACTCATTATCAACACATGAATTGGGTTGCATCTCATGGATACAATTCTAACGGAATTGTGCAGTTGACACAGAGAACATGGCATAGTATGGGCTATCAGAAACATCCAGAACAGCCCTCTGGGAGGGACTTGGACTTGATCAAAAACAATAGTCTCCTTTGCCTCATCCTTGGGGGCTCTTGCAGGCCTTTTCACAGGCCTGCTCTGACTGTGTGTCTTTTCTGCTTTCAGTAAATATACATATGATTCTTCTGCCTTGTCTGTGTATCTTGTCCCATTCTTTGCTGGGAACACCTAATATCTAGGCAAAAGCTCCATAGAAATCTCAATCTGGTAACAATGCCCCATCCTGTTTCCAGAAAAGGCATCCTCCCTTGTCACCTTTCAGTTTCTAAGCTCTCTTTCCCCAGTCCCAGCTCCATATAGCCAGCTAAATACACCAATAATGCCATTCCAGGAATTATTCTTAGTTTCCATCATATTAAGGATAAAGGATGTATTGCAGAGGTGGCAAATGGGGTTCTTTATCAGGGGTCCCTGACCTGTCAGCCCAGTCTTCATCTTCCCTACACATGCCCTGCCTTCTTCTACTGCTAGGGCTCTTCTAACACAGCGGTTCTAAACCTAGCCTGCTTTTTCATTCAGCCCTGTCTTCCATATGCAGTTCTCTCTGAGTTCTCCACTATACCCCATGGCTGGTGCCTTCTGATAGTTCAGCAAGCAATGTGAATGTCACTGCCACCGAGAAGACCAGTCTGTGTTAGCCACTGTTCCTCCATTCAGCTCAAGGTGCATCGCATCAAGCTATGCTCACACATAATTGTCTCTTCTGGCTCGTGTCTCTCCTTTGCTGCATCCTGTGCTTCTTAAAAGCAGGCACTGGGTGTCTGTGGGTTTATTTCAGTGACCACCTTAATTCCACATTTTCTAGTAATTAGAAAGCGTCAAAATTGTATCCAACAATTCCACTCATGGGTATAATCCCAGAATTTGCAAGATATATAGATATAGATATAGATATAGATATAGATATAGATATAGATATAGATATAGATGAATTCTATATTTATCAATATATATATATATCTTGAACTCATATATATGTGTGTGTGTGTGTGTGTGTGTGTGTGTGTGTGTGTGTGTGTGTGTGTATGAATGTTAATAGCAGTGTTCTTTGTATTTATCTCAATCTGGGAATAGTTGTAAATTGCGACACTTAGATTAAGTAAATCAATGCAATGCTGAGGATGCAGCAGTGCTCATACTGTAGACGCTAAGTGAAAAAAAAAAGATACAAAATAACAGGAATGTATAATTCCATTCACCTAAGCTCAAAGATAGGCAAAATCCACACATGAGAGTAGTTTCTTCAAGGTAGAGAGTAGCTCATAGGGGAAACGTGGACCAAAGCGCTGTTCTATTTCTTAGTCTAGGTGCCGGATACATGGAAATGTTCACAGAGTGAAAAGTTATATTGTTGTTTATTAATCATTTGTATACATGCTTCTTTCCATAGGTCAACAGAAAGGCTCAGTACAGTTGTCCAAACCATTCTGCTTATATACGTAGATAAAACTTTTTCCCCAAATCCCTCTCCTGTCCTTCTCAACTTAATAACCCTTTCATTTTTACTAAGTTCATTCCCTTTTCTCAGTATCTATTGAATCCTTCAGATTCTATTTTTCTCTTTCAGGCTCTTACCCTAAGGACACAATATGATGTTTGCAGATGTCGGTCTGATTTATTTTACTTAAAAGTGTGTTCTCTAGTTGCATCCATTAAACAACAAAAGACTCACATTTATCCTGTTTTATAGCTGAAAGGCATTTCTGTATCTTGACCTTCTACCAAAATTTTAATTTTGAGAAGTTTCCTTTGTCAACCATGTTTCTCTGTGGCATTCAGGACAGTGACACAATATTGCAGATTTGAACCAAGAAAATTTCCAGTTAAATTGATGCCTTTTCTCTCAGAAATGTATCCCAGGGGACAAAAGAAAATTTTAATAAAATTTTCTTTGGACAGCATCATTTTCTTTAAAAAATATACTGCTCTATTATGTTACAAGTGTTCAGATAGTTTGATTTCTCAACTTGAATTTCGGCAAGCTTAAATAACTTTGGAATTAGGGTACAGGTAAACACATTAGGATTGGAATTTCACTCTTCACTTGTTATCTCGGCTTTAAAGGCTGTTACTGGAGGACATAATCTCATTGCCCTGCATACTCCATCAAGTCTTGCACACACATTATTGATTCACATTTTACCACTATAGTTTAACATTCATTTTCTTTCTTTAGGATATAAAATGATTCATTATCTAAGTGAGCATTGCTAAGCTGGTAAGGTGTTTCCCTCCAAATTTTTAGAGATCTAAAAATACAAGACTCTGGGACATGTTAAAAGCAATACATTTCATGCTCTTTAAACAAACAGATAAACACATAGCAGGAGCCCTGGAGCCCTTGTATTTGAAATAGCATCAGTCATTTTGGTTGCTGCTTTTTCTCTCCACCCTGTTCCCTGGAGTCAGCACAACTGTGGCCACAGGGACTCACTGTATTTCTCCCTCACATTTCCCAGTAAAGGTTTCTTAGTAGATAGAGATGGAAATTCTCTAGCGCCCTTCTCATGTCACATTTCCAGTGCCTTTTGCTAAGCATTCAACTGCCCATAATAGAATTATAAGTTTTGCATCTTTGTGTAGAACTCCATGAGAGAGTGGATAAAATGTGTAGCTGCCTATAATTACCATGCCCCATAATAATCTTATTGGTTTTAAGATAGATGGAAGATGCAGAAAAGAGCTCAGAGTTCTCAGATAATAGCACTGGCTTTTCCTTTTGGAGATACTAAGGAAGGCCTTGAGGAAGTCAGACATAATACTGAAGGTGTGAGTGATGTGACAGAAGAGGGTGGGAGCCTTTGCTTGGCCTGCCACTCACTCACTTTCTTCCTGAATCCCCTAATCCCTTGAGGCTCTTCCCTACTCCCTGCCTTGTTTCACTGGACTTCCATGTACAAGGAGCAATTGCCTTGTTTCTCTGTGCCTTGAAGATTTTTTTTCCATCCCCAAAGTCCTGCTCAAATCTCATCTCCTTCAAAAACTTGATAAATGACTTGATGTAGAAATGATTTTCCTGTTCTGTGAATACTTAGAGTCCCTAATGGCTGTGTATTCTGATGGTGTTAACACACAGAAAGTTAACTAAGAGTAAGGACAGCTAATGAGCTAATATTAACTGAGCACTTATATGTCAGGCACTAGTCTTGACATTTCACAGGTATGAATTCACAACCCTTACAGTCATCTTGTCTCAGTTACTTTTCCCTAATTGCTGGGACTAATATCTGACATCCAAAATGAAGGAAAGAAAGGTTTATTTAGCTCACAGTTATTGGAGGTTTCAGTCCACACTCAGCTGGCTCCAAGGCAGAGCAGCACATGGCAGAGGGCAACTGTTCATGGTGGAGCAAAGAGCAGAGAGTAAAGGGATTGACAGCAGCTCAGGCAGCTAGCTAGCCTCTCTCCCCTCCTTTCATTATAATGCAAATTACCTGCCCCAGGGCAGGTGCAGAATCCACACCCACAATAATCACCAACTCCAGAAGCCACCCCATGACTGCATGAAGCTTTAGGGGAAGAACTAGACACAAACCATAATATTCTGTCCCTGAATCCCCAAAGATTCATGCACATCCCTTTATGCAAAGGACATTTTAGTCCATCTCTAAGAGTTGCCAAGGTCCTAATATCAGCATTGCTAAAAAGTCCAAGTCTCAAGTCTCCTCCAAGATCCAAGGTAAATTCTTAGCTGTGAGCCCCTGTACAAAAGAAAATTTAAACACTTCTAACATTCAAAAGCACAAGATAAGAGTCAGCCAAATAGCTCAGTGGATTAAAGTGCCTGCAAGCAGGTGCAAGGGCTGGAGGTTCGATCCCCAGGCCTGCTGTACCAGCCCCATCCCCAGGTGCACTGAGAAGGCAATTGAGATGGGGCGTGGTCATGCACACTGGTAATCCTGGGAGGCTGTAAACAGGTGGATGACTACAAGTTCGATCTAATAGTGAGATTCTGAATACCTTGTAAACCCTTCCCTAAAATACAGAAAAAAGAAAAGCACAAGATAAACATTACCATTCCAAAAGTTGAGAACAGTAGGATATCAAGCTTTGGGACCAGCACAAGTCCAAAATCCAGCAGGGCAAACATTAAATCCTATAGGTCTATGTGGAAAATCCAAAGCAATCTTGGCAAATTGAGAGCTCCATGTGGCCCTGTCTCTATGGCACTCTTAGTGATAGTTCCCATGGCTTCTCTCTTAGGGCAGCTTTGCTCCCTCCTTGCAGCTTCCCTGCAAGGGAAGATGATCCAGGTTCCAGGCTTTTCCAAACTTCTGGGGTTTCCACTGAATAGGCTTCTCACTCTCAGCTTTACATACTGTCCTCCCAGAGGTACACTGGCTGGCCCTCTAGGCCTTCTTCTGAAATTGAGGTGGAAGCCTTCTTAATCTCACAACTCCTGTATTCTGCAAGCACCAAAAACCAACACCATGTGGATGATACCAGCTAGAGCAGTAGCCAGGCTTCCTTCTGTCTTGGCTGTAGGGGTCAAGTGCCTGGAATGCTGAGCACTCTGACCCTCACACTGAGGAATAAATTCTCTATGCAGGCCCATACTGGAACCTAGTATGGCTGCTGCCACCATTCTGGAACATGGGGCTCAGGGGCTTTCCCCTCAAGGCAAAGTCCCTGACCTTTGCAATTCTGAGACTGAAAAGGGTGGTGACCTTCTGCCTTCAGTGATGCCCTCAGGCCACCCTTCCAGTCTCTTGTTCCTTTCTACCTACGGAGATCCTCGCTGCTCTAATTTTGCAGGCCACAGCTTTATTGGTGCTTCCTTTCTGGCCAAACTCACATTTTAAAATCATTGTGCTCAGCTCTTTGCTCTTAATTCTTAACATAATCTGTAAAAAAACAAACAAACAAACAAACAAAACAGCCATGCCACTGCCCCAATATTTGGTTGCTTTAAGATTTCTTTTGAAAAATTAATCAGTCCACTATGCTTAAACTCACTCTCAGTCAAAGTCTCTGGACAGAAGCAAAACCCAGACAAAAAGTCTGCCAAGCCAAAACACAAGTTGTCTGGAGTCCAACAACCAATATAGTCCTTCTCAGCAGAAACCTCCCCAGCCTGGTCTTTGCGGGCAGGATTCTTTCAGGCTTCTGGTCTTCTGAGCTCTGACCAGAGTGTCCCAAACAGAACAGCCAAAGCTGTTCCAGGTCTTCACAAGTAGGTGACATCTCCAAACCTTTCCTATCTCTTCCCATAAGCTGTTCCAAAAATCTTGTAATCCACATGGTCAGATTTAGCTACCGCAATGACCCCACTCCTGCAGTAGAAATTCTGTCTTAATTATCTTCTCTCATTGCTGGGACAAATACCTGACACCCAAAATGAAGGAAGGCAAGGTTTATTTAGCTCACAGTTACTGAAGGTTTCAGTCCATACTCAGGTGGCTCCAAGGCAGGCTAGCACAGGTCAGAGGGGAATCTTTCATTGTGGCACAAAGGGAGGGGCTGTAGCTCAGGCAGCCAGCTACTCTTCCTTCGTTACACTGTAATGCAAATTACCTGCCCCAGGGCAGGTGCAGCATCCACACCCACAATAATCAATCACAAATACCAGAAACCACCCCGTGACTGCATGAGGCTTTGGGGGGACAAATAGACACAAACCACAACATGCCCATGAATGAGGTCATATTGCTATTCCCGTTCCACAGATGAGGATCCCATGACTCACAGTGATATTATATTGCTTTGATCAGATTAGAAGTTCCTTGTACCATGTCTCTGACACACAGTACTCACTTTTCTCTTTCATGGCACAAGGTTCAGGGCCTTGAAGTTGGTAATTGCTTAGTTAATTTCTGTCCACTTACTAATGTCCTTAATATTACTTCAGAGCATTAAAATAGAATTTAGGAAACGATTCAGGTCGTCAGACAATCACCTTTTCACTTCTGTCAGTGTAAGCTACTGCAGTGGAGTTGGTGAAAAATCACAATCCCAGGAATAAATATTGTTTGGTACACATTAATGCCAGAAACTATGACTGAGTCTTGGTCCTGAAACCTCAGCTTCCGTCCCCTGAGATGATGAAAGAAGACATAAAATGCCTTCAGTATCACCAAATAAATAGATGAAGGCATTGAAAAGCCCTGTAGAAGAGGCAAACTATTGGGTCTAAGTTATGAAGATAATGTTGGTTCCACTTGTTTGGGGAGGGATGAAATGTACACATTTCTGGAAATTCTCTGTGAATATTTTTTCACACATCTACAGCATTCTATCTGCTTCAGATAATTTC
>NW_004524663.1:7968835-7973124 GCF_000260255.1 Octodon degus | reverse complement strand
ATAATCTTACAGAAAGCTGAAAGTAAAGTCAGAAAAGCAAAAGAGCTAGCTCCTTTTCCTTAAGCACCTGACATGAATATCTCATTGAGAACTAAGTTACTAAATTTTATTGCCAATAAAAGGATCTGTTTTGGTGAGGGTCACAGTAAGCATTGTGCAAATCTGGGCTTATTTATGAACTTTCAGAGCTTTCGCTCAGCGACCTATCACAGAAGTCATAGTGTAGTCATTTACAGTCATATGAACACCACAAAAATATGAAAACCTTGCATTATATTGATTATAGTTATACATTAACCACTCTGAAAGAATTCATGTCATTAGAGGTTGGGGCAAATCCTGAGGAATAAATGATACCATACTGTAAAGCATCTGGCTCAAGGGATGCCTCTCTAATATTTTTGGGCAAAGAATGATTGACCCTTCGACATGCCTAGAAGTTCAAAGATTCTGAGGACTCAAGGCTCTCAAATTCTTCACCTACATGTCTTCAACCCAAGTCTAATGGTCCCAGTTTTTCCCTAGCAAGGTCCTGACTTCAGGCTATGAGATTTAATAAGGCTTCATATTAACCCTGTCTGCAACTTGATGCTCACACTCAGGTCCTGATTTGACTTTCAGGCAAATCTGCCTTCTGACTGTAGCAGTCAAGGATCTCTTTGAGTTTGTACATTGTGCCCTAAATTAATGGTTGAATAGCACAAGTCTACTAACTTCATACCTCTGACAAATACCATTGCTGTCTCATGTCTCACGCATGGGCAAGTCTGTGAGGGCCAGCATGACATCCTCCTTGGCTGATGGTGAGTTTCCTAGTAACCTGTGATGCTGTAGCACACCGGGGGATAACACTACTCCATTTCTTTCCTACAAAGAGATTCTTCTCTGGTATTTTAATAATATCTAATTCCAGAAGCACCTTTTAATTAAAATTATCTTATTTCAAAATCAAGGTAAAATCTAAAGGGATTCAGAAACCAGTACTCCTAGATATGTGTCTCCTTGCCTATATTTTACAAACTAAATAATAAATGTAGTTCTAGTCAGTTTTCTCATTTCTGGTGCACAATTCCAACACACACCACGTAAATGAGGAGAGGTTTAATTTGGCTCACAGTTCTGGAGATTCAGTCCATGGTCTTCTGGCTCCAAAGCAGAGCTATCATGGTGGAGGAAGGCTGTTCACTTTGTAAGCAGCCAGGGAGCAGAAGAGAAGCATGGTAGAGGAAGGAGCACATTTTCCCTCTATGATTGTCTGACTTCAAGGCAGAAATGACTTGGTAAGAAGAGTGGGATGGAGGACAGTTACCTATTTTGTCACAGCCTGGAAACATGGAAAATTGGAGGACAAGAATACACATTTCTAAGTCACTCCCTGAGTGAACATGCCTCACCTTCAAACGGCATAATCAGCCACTGAACTCATCAGTGATGGTGACTGCAGTGCGCCTATGTTTCTATCACTTCCCAAACACAAGAAAATTCTAGGGGACATTTTAGATCTAGACTGTAACAACCAGAATTCCATGCCCAGATTTATCATTTATTGCCCCTGTAGGCCTCAATAATTAAGTCTCTGAGGCTCACTTTTCTTATCTCTTAAAGAGATCATCAGAAAACACACTTAGGGGCCCAGCCAAATAGCTCAGTGGATTAAAGCGCCTGCTTAGGCAGATGCAGGGGCCAGGAGTTCAATCCCCAGGCCTGCTATGCTGGCCAAGATGGCAATTGAGACTGGGCATGGTGGCATGTGCCTGTAATCCCAGCACTTGGGAGGCTGTGAACAGGAGGATCACTACGGGTCTGATCTACACAGTGAGACCCTATCCACCCTGTCCACCCTTCCACAAGACAAAACAAACAAACAAAAAAATCACTTAGAATCATTGCAATCTTCCTTATTCATGATTCTCTTATCATTCACTTTAGGCCAAATTCTCTTCTTTTGCCACAATTCTGTGTTGCTTTTCCTAAATCTGAAATACATTCCTGCTCTCTCTGTTTAAGTTCTAGGGTGTCTTTCACTGGTTTGTCCAAAGTAAATTAACTTGGGACATAAGCTTCACTTTCCCTGCATAGTATTTCTCTGTAACATATATATGTAACAATCTATAATATATTGTGTATGTACACAGAAGTTGTTATTTGTACACACAGCTAGAAACAGACCTTTTAAAATGAATTTCTAGTTCATGGCTTGGCAAAAAGAAATGTTTAACATATGTCTGTTTGTTAAAGAACTATTTGAACTTAAGTTCATTGAACTTGTGTTATTAATAGTGTAGTATAGGCAAAAAACATTTTAATTATATTGCTAACTATACTGTAGACGCAAATGATATTTTGTAGTGGTCAAAAGTGTCTTAGGTCAATGAATTGATGCTATGCCAAAATAGTAATAACACTATAAATTTTGTGGATTTATACTGTCCTAATAATGCATCAAATATTCATGTTCATAATTCTTTCAGTTCTTCGTTGAAGTATGTCATATAGGTTCTCTCTCTTTTTTGCAATTTAAAGATTAAGAAATCTTTATTTCTGGGATTTTCCATTTCACATTTTTGGACCACATATGACTGAAGGCAACTGAAACCTTGCAAAATGAATCTGGATGAGGGGTCCTACTTATATTGTTGGATTTTGTTAGGGGTGTGTGTGTGTGTGTGTGTGTGTGTGTTTTAAGTAATGGGGACTGAACTCAGGCCTTCACAATGAATTTTATCCCCTGACCCTTTTTAAAATGTGTTAAGACTGCCTTGCTAGATTGTTCAGACTGGGCTTGAACATGTGACCATCCTGCCTCAGTCTCCCAAAGTGCTGGGATTACAGACTTTGTAAATGAATTATATGTAAAATTTGAATTGTGAAAGCATGACACAATTTGAGAGCACTAAGTACATAATTGATTATATATAAAGTGAGTAATAGCTCTCCCCTTTGTCCATCAGCCACATTTGTCAAGTTTCTTTAGTGCCAGACTTAAGAAGAACATTGTAGGACTGAAATAAATGCCCTTCTGAACTGCCAATCATAGACGTGCTCACTAGCTTTGAGCTCTCTTTAATTGAGAAGTGGATATTCATGAGAATGTGCTACTTTCTACTCTCATGTGATTTATATCCATAATCAGAAAAATGTGAGGCATAAAGTTCAGGTGCAGATTGACATTCTCCATCCTGCCATAAAGGAAGTGGATCATGACCTTTCAAAGCCACAAGCAGTCACTTAAAGTCCATTTTCTTCTTAGCCATCTGGAACATCAAATCAGAAAGCATGTACGGAAGGCTTAGGCTTTGAATTGCAAAGTAATATCCAAAACATCTAACGATTACACAGAGATAGAGCAAGGAAAAATTAATCAAACTGAAGATTTTATAAAAGAAATTTGCATCTTATATACATTAAGTGAAGGAAGCATGTTAAAGCCCTTTCCAGAAACAAAATCTTTGTGACTACAATTCTGTCACTAGTTTAATTTTAATGCCTTTTGGAGTCATAATCAGAAAAACATTGGATTATGGGAACGTCAGTTTATAAAGCTCCTGGAATTGCTAGAATCAATAGCAAGTGCATCTTGTAATAGTGCACTGGATCCCACAGGACTTGGCTCTTGTACTCTATTTAATAATTTTTTTACAGACTTGGCTCTAGTACTTGACTTAATATTTTTGGACTATATCATAGAGGATTACCTCAATAAGAATACAGAAGATAGGATGTAATTTAAAGATTCAAAAATTTATTGGTGGGTCTTGAAGTTTCATCACTACCTTTCACACGAGGTCCAGATATGAAAGAACATAGTTGATACTTTGAGTACCTGTAATGTGCCACATTCTATTAAATGTACTCATTCTTCTCATTCCATCTTCTCTGTAACATTCATGATATTTTGAAAGTGACAAGAAACAGATAAATCACAACTGGGGAAAGGGAAGCAACCCAGAATGGATGCAAACCCATCCCAAGCAGCTTTTAGGGCTCACACTCTTTCTACTACACATGCTACCTGCTTTTTGCTTGAAGTCAATAAAGTCTCCGCCTTATCATGTTAAGACAGGTTGGACAACAGATCAAAAAACATTAACTATTTATGAATCTGAATCAGAGTTTCATTTCAAGGGCTCACAGTACTGCTGGTTGATATTTCTGGCCAACATATCAACATCTTTAGCACCTCTGGACCTGCTTCCATCAAAGATGATCTGGCCCTGCTGTCCATCAATCCATCCATCTCTTCCCTCTGGAGATGATACGCTAGAGCTTTCTGAAGCAGAAACTCCACC
>NW_004524663.1:7944061-7965948 GCF_000260255.1 Octodon degus | reverse complement strand
AAAAAATTGAAATGATTGCTAATTTTTAAGCCACTGTTTTAACTGAAGTGCAACTTCAACCCAAAAGTGCCTGATTATCCTCTGAACATTTCTAGAACACTCATCTGTCACTAACCAATACTGTCTAAGAAATTATTTTAAAAATTGTTTAGCCGACTATATTACCAGTTGAATGAGAGACAGGAATCTTGTACTTCATTTGTTGTGTTATCTGTATCTTTTAACACAGTAATTTTCTTTTCTTTTCTTTTCTTTTTTAAATGTATTTTGGACAGGGCCTAGAAGGTCTCACTACACAGATTGGATTAGTAGTGATCCTTCCTGTTTTTCAGCCTCCCAAGTGCTGGTATTACAGGCATGTACCACTTTCATTTAACCTCTCAGCGCACCATGGGGGCAGGGGTGGTGAACACAGTAATTTTCTAGGCAGTGGGTACTCTGAATGTTTTTTCATTAACTCAGATACTTTGTGGTTTATACAAAATAATTTCTCCCTATGCAAGTTGTACAAATATACAGTATAGTCAAGAGCAGGCATAGTAAGCTGTGTCTAGTTACTAAGTATATCAGCCCACCAACACTTAAAATACCAAAATATCTGTATTACAGCACACACATATAATCAAGAATTCTCCTACCCCTGCAGTGCTTATTTAATGATCTGGTGTAATTTGATATCCAAATATGAGAATTTATTTAAAAAGTCAAAGCACATTAGAGTCCCGTCACTAGGCATACTTTTCTGATTAATGAATTACAGCACAAATGAAGCAAATTTTCAGTTAATGAGCTACTAATAGATCTATGTATGAATACTAATTGCCACTAATATACAAATTAGTTACACTTCAAGTTTATTCTTTTTGTGTTTCATTACTTTGTTTCTTTTCCCTTAATCAGTTAAATTTCATCAAAAAAAATCATACATCTAAGACTTGCAGAATGGCAATAAGAATGCTCTACAGATATGCTTCTCTACAAAACAATCTTAACTAGTAGTCATTTTTAAAAAGCCAGCAACTACTTAGAAGTCTGCAGGTTTCCGCAGGTCATACAAGTGTAGAATCATTTATTCAAGAAAATCTACATGATTGACTAATCTTGACAAAGACACTTACAATCTGCAAGGGGAAGGAGAATTCTACTTAGTGAACCAGTGATGCTAGAGAAATCTGATATCCACAAGGAAAAAATATTTTAAAAGTTAATAAAGAAAGAGAGGGAGAGAGAGAAAACGAACCTTTATCTTATATATAAAAATGAACTAAAAATAAATATTAAAGACAAATATAAAATCTGAAACATGAAACTTCTAGAAGAAAGCAGGCAAGAAGTTCCTTGGCATTGGTCTTGGCAACACTTTTGGACAGGGCAACAAAAGCAAATACAAACAAATGGGACTATAGATTATTTTTTTTTCAGACAAAGTCTCACTATGTAATTTAGGACTCACTTTTTAGCCCAGGATGGCCTTGCACTCACAGTGTTGTTCCTGCCTCTTTCCTGTGAATTCTGAGATAACAGTCATGTGCCATGCCCTGCCTCCTTCATGGTAAAGACAATTAAATAAAATACAAAGGTGATCTTCAGAAAAGAAGAGGAGGAGGAAAAGGAGGAAGGGGGGGAGGAAAAGGAAGGAGGAGGAAGAGGAGGAGGAAATAATATATATAATGTATTAGTACAGGTATCACAGGGTCTCACTATGCAGATTGGACTTGTAGTGATTCTCCTGTTTTCAGCCTCCCACACACTGGGATTACAGGTGCATGCCCCCATGCCCAGTCTCAGTCACCTTGTCTGTGTGCCCCAGGGGTGGGGCCTGTACAGCTTGTGGTGAATAAAATATTGGCAATGCTTATGTCTAGTAAGAAAATGAAACTCAAAAAATAAGAAACTCATTCAATAAACAGAAAATAACTCTAAAAGTGAGTGAAGGAAGCCAACAGAGACAAATACCATTGAAATCATAATGATAGAGAATAAATCAGTGATTCCCAGGAGCCAGGGAATGTAGGGGACAAGCAGGCTTGGAAGAAACTAACATCTATGAAGTCGTAGCCACAAGAGAGGAATAAATTCTAGTGTTCTATTATAATGGCTATAGTCAACAATATTGTATTTTAGAATTCAAACTAGCTTAAAAGAGGATTTAAAATGTTCTCATCACATAAGAGATAAATGATAACCTAAATGTCTTGAGATGACAAATTTGCAATATACAAATGGCCCAAAGTATCACACTGTGCCCCATAAAGATTTATAATCCTGTCCACAAAAAGCAAATACATAAACTTTTAAAAATTAAAAGGACCAAATGGATATTTCTATGAATATATTTTTTATCATTTCCATACCTTCTTTGGAAGAATATTAACTCATTTTGTGAGTTCAACTTCTTTGAAGTCTACATATTCTAAGTATTTTTCTCAGTGTCTGGTTTTGTTCACTTAGCAGGATATCCAGTTCCATTTATGTTCTTACAAATAGCAGGAATATCTTTTGATCTTTTTATTTAATTAAGTTTATTGGCACATTTTAGGTATATGTAATGATCACTTTCATCATAGAGAATTTGTACCTGTACATGATATATTTTGATTTCTTTTTTTTTAATAGCCTTTCCTTCAGTCTCTCTTCCTCTCCTTATTTACAAAGTTTAATCTCCATTTTATTCTTTTTTATCTTATTTTTCCTTTTCTTCTCCTTCCTTTTTTCCTTTTGAATAACTTCTTCCCATTTCATAATATCTATTGTATATTGGTTCTTATTTATTTTTTCAATTTCTCCTACAAGGACACAGTTTACACATGCCAGTCTGATTTATTTCACTAATGACTATAATCTCAAATTGGATCCATTTACTTATAAATGTCTCAAGTTTATCTTTCTTTATGACTGAATATAGTATCATCATATGAAAATACCCCATCTTTTGTACCCATTCCTCAGTTGATGAGCATTTAGATTGTTTCCAAGCTATTATAACTTGTGCTGCTATATACATGGGTACACATGTATCACTGTGGTAGAGTGTTTTTTATTCTTCCAGGAAGATGCTCAGAAGGGGAATAGCAGATGGAATGTCTAAGCTTAGTTTTTTGAGGAATTTCCATGACTGCACTATGGTCAGACAGTATGCATGGGATAAGTTCAATTGCTCTGCATTCTCTTAAGCATATTTTGTAGTCTAATATATTGTCTGTTCTGGAGAACATCCCATATGCCGCTGAGAAGAATGCACATTCTGAAGTTGTGGGGTGGAACACTCTGCAGACACCTACTACATCCATTTGTTCACAGGCTTGGTCTCTGTTATGTCTTTGTCAATTTTTTGTCCAGTTGACCTACCTAATTATGAGAGTGGGGTATTAAGGTCCCTCATTACAATTGTGTTAGTGCTTACTTGATTTTTTATGTTTTCAAAAAATTTTTTATGTAGTTGGGTGCACTGGTGTTCAGTGCATATGTACTTATGAATCTGTCTTTTCTTCTTGCAGTCTTCCCATAACTGGCATGTAGGGACCTTCTTTGTCTCTTTTGATTAGTCTTGGCTTAAAGTTCACCTTGTGTGCAAATAGAGTAGAAACCCTTGCTTTGTTTCTGGGATCCAGTCACATGGAGTATCGTTTTCCATCCTTTGACTTTTAATGTATGAATTTTTTTTTTTGAGTTAGATGTGTTGCTTGGAGGCAGCATATTGTTGAATCTTGCTTCCCGATCCATTCTTTTGACTGGTGAATTGAGACCATTTACATTTATAGTTACAGCAGATATTTTATTTTGTTATCTTTGTTTATGATTGCTGATCTCTTATGGTAAATAGCTTTGTCACTAGTGTCAAGAATTTCCAAGGTAATGTCTATTCCTCAAGAATGTCTTCTAGATGTAGGTGGGCCTTGGTCTTTGTATCTGTCTCAAGGGCCTGCCTTCATTAAGGATGAGAAGTTGCTATCTATTTGGGTCAGCATCCATTCTTTCAGTACTAGAGAACAATGATGATTATGACCCCATATATCAGTGCTGTCATACAAGGGAGAAAAACTGACTATAATATGTATGACATCCTGACAAGTTGTGGTAACTATTAACCTGATACTTTAACCATAGAAGCAGATTCTACAGTTATATAACAGAATGCACCATATACTAAGAACTTGTGTGCAATGATGTTTCCTCTTAGCAGAGTGATCTTACCCTGTTGTGCGGTGTAGAAGGTATTTAAGGGGGATTGGGGACAAGATAGACGAATGCAGTCAAATATAGTAGAAGCAGGGTTGGAGGGCAAAGGGTGATCACCCAAGTTTTGGGAAACTGGCAGATACAGGAGAGAAACAATGAACGAGAAAGAGTGCTGGAGTGAACCAGAAAGAGAAGTGGCAATATTCACTCACAGGAAAGTGTCCTAAAATCAAGAGAAGTAGTTGAGGAAAGAGAGAAAGAAGATGAGTAGAAGAAAACAAAAAGGTAAGAAATCTAAATAGTGCAAAAAAAGAAAAAGAAAAAAATACAACAGGACAAAACAAACCTAGTCAGACAGAAAATGGAAAACCAATCAGACACACAGAGAAAAATTAAAGTAGTAAAATTCCTCTGGTGCCCACAGTTTTGTGTTGAGGTCAGATCCCAGAACTGTGCTGTGTACACCAGTCCATCTTGCAGTGAGATTTGTGGTAGTCATGGCGTAGATTTTGGCCTTTCAATATGGGGGATTGAGATTGGGATTGGTCCTCTGCTGCTAGTTTTCTTGAGCCCTTTGATACAGAATGCCCCCACATGCCTGTTTGTGCCTCTTGTATCTGTATGTCACAGCAAAACACTGATCCACCTAACTTGCCAATGGCTGGCTGTGTCCTCACCACTGCTTAGACTTCTCCACACCACTTGTCCTGCCTTGCTGGGGTATGCACATGTGCCAGGCCCTGAGCTCTTGCTGGTCCCATCTGGGCTGCTGTGTGTGCCCAGGGGCCTGCTCTCTCACTGGTCTTTTTTTTTTCTTTGTGATTATGTAATATTTTATTATACATTCATCTGTCAGTGGACATAGCACTTTTTTTTTCTATGTTTTGGCTGAAGCAAGTAATGCTACAGTAGATATGTAAGTGCAGATAATTCTTGGATATAGTGATTTTTATTTTCTTTGGCTATATATTCAGTAGCAGGATTCTGGGTCATATGGTGGTTCTATTTTTAAAGGAATCTCTACATAGTTTTCCAGAATAGCTGTGCTGATCTATATTCCTACCAACAATATGCAAGGTTTAATTTGTTTTCACATCCTCTTCAGCACTTATATATTACCTTTCATCTTTTTCTACTTTAACATGTCAAGTGATACCTCACTGTGGTTTTAATTTGCACTTCAGTCAAGATTAACAATTCTGAGCATTTTGCTCAGATACTTGCTGACCATTTGTATTTCTTCTTTGGACAATTGTCTGCTCATAATATCAACTTAAGAAAAGAGAAAGTGCAAGGCCGACCAGATGGCTCAGTGGATTAAAGTGCCTACTTAGGCTGATGCAAGGACTGGGGTTTGATTCCCAGTGGGCCATGCTGGCCCCACCCCCAGGGCGTACTAAGACAGCAAGTAAGACTGGGCATGGTGGCATGTGCCTATAATCCCAGCACTTGGGAGGCTGAAAACAGCAAGATCACTATGAGTTGGATCTGTGTAGTGAGACGCTGTCGACCCTGTAATAAATACATTTTTTAAACAAAGAAAGAAAGTACAATGCTTGCCAGAACTGGGAGGATGAGCAAAATAGAGAAATGTTGATTAAATTATACAAAGTTTCAGTTACAAGATAAGCAAGTTCTGGAGGTCTAATGTATCACATGAATCTTGGTGGGTACAAATGGATTCATTTGCTTGTGATTACTATAGTGTATGTGTACACAAAATTAGCATCTTATACACAATGCATATATTTCAAAACAGCTCATTAATCTTGGTAATAATAATGAGAGACTGTCATTTATGCCACAGCCCACTTCCTCTTTTACACTTCTCCCCTTGCTCAACAGGGTGAAAGCGTCATTCCAGAGAGGGCTCTCGCTCCTCTAAACTGCCAGTCCAGCACTCCGGGGTATTGCCAAAGGCAGGATCGATAGGCTGCTAGCATTGCTTTTATCTTTCCCCCTCCTGCCTACTTCTCAAGAAAATGGGATCAAGATATCAAGCGTTCTGTCTCACCAGCTGCTCATCCCCCTGGTTTTACCCAGGTACAAAACACTAATAGTACTGGAGTCCAGTTATGCTCTCCCAAGTTTTTTCATAGTGAGATGACTTCACATTGGAGGAAGCAAGCTAAGCGAAACTGCCTAGTGCCCAACTCAAAGAGCAGGACTAGTACTCAAAGAGAAAGGAGTCATTGTCCCTACTCTCAGATCCAGGGCTGTGGCTCAGCAGTTTTACCAGAGGCACAAGGAGGCCAAAAGAATGTCAGGTATGTGATCTTTCACCCAACAAATCAATTTTTTTATGAAACTAAGACTGTGCAAGTTCAATCTTAAAGGTATTTTCAAAGAATGATAAAAAGCTTGGTGATAACAAGAAATTGCTGCTAGCTTCGCATAAGGGACTGGCACAGCCATGAGCCAACTAGGTTATTGGAGAAAAGCAAGTAAGAAGATAACTATTAAGATAAGTTCTCCATAGACTAGTACCAACTTCAAAGCCAAAGCGTGGACATGCTGCAGGCCCCACAGTCATTCTGAGTGACTGCACACGCTGAACTCAACATCCTCGCAAAAATGGCATCAGAGGATTCACTTTGAAAGGGAAATAAATTCACGAAGTATACCAGCCAATCAATAAAGGTAGTCCTCCACGTAAGCAATTGCAGCGCATGCGCTGCCAAAGCAAGCACTACACCACATGCACAGAAGCCATGGCAATGATCATGTGATTGTCCCAGCATATGCATAACAAGCCCTTGACAAAACTCAACATCCATGCATGAAGAAAATCCATCCTGAAGAGAATAAGTAGAGAAGGACTTTATCTCGATCTGATGAAGGTTGTTTGTGCCAAACTAGCTGCCAACATCTGAATACGTTTGGAAAAGATGAAAGCTTTTTACCTAAAATCAGGAACAAGCAAAGATGTCCACATCACCACTCTTGCTTAGTATAGTTCCTAAAACATTACCCCAAGCTATCAAGTAAGTGAAAGAAATAAAAGCGATACATATAGGAAAGAAAGAAGTCATATTTTCATTATTTGCAGATAGCATAATTCTTTACCTAGAAGACCAAGAAAAAATTACCAAAAGGCTCCTTGAATTAATAAGCAAATTGAGCACTGTAGTTTATATAAAATCAATCAATAGTGTTCTTTTAGAACAATAATGAACCCATCAAAATAGAAATTGGGAAAACCATGACATTCACAAGAGCATCAAAAAAATTATTATTTTTTTTTTTTAGGAATTAAGTTAGGAAGTAATTTAACCAATGAAGGGAAAGACTTGTACACAAAAATTATTGTATTCTAGAACTAAAAAGATATATCAAAGAAGACACCAGAAAATGGAAAGATATCAGCTGGTCTTGGACAGGGAGGAACAATATTGTCAAAATGGCCATGATATTAAAACTGATACATAGATTTAATGCAACCCCAATTAATATAACAACAGCATTTCTCACAGAACTACAGAAAATAGTCCTAAAATTGATATAGAGCTAGAAGAGAAGAAGTAGAACAAAAACAATCCTGGGAAAAGAGTGAAGCAAGAGGTACCACAATCTCTGATTTCAAGTTAGGTTACAAAGAAGCAGTGATTTTAGAAAGAAAACAGTATGGTATATCACAAAAACAGACATTCAGATCAATGGAAGAATGAAAGGTGTAGAGACAACCCAGACACATTCAGTCATTTGATCTTTGACATCAGAGTCAAAAATATACCTGTAGGAAATATATCATCTAGTAAATGCTGGCAAAAAAACCTGGCTATCCACATACAGAAGATTGAAGCTAGAACCATACCATTAACTAAACTAGAATCAAAATGGATCAAAGATCTAAATGCTAAAACACAACCTGTTGAATAAAATGGGAGAAAGTCTTGAAGGCATAGGCAGAGGCAAGGACTTCCTGAACAGAATACCAAGTGTGTGAAAAATAACACCAGGAATTAACAAATAAGATTCAAAAACTTCTGCACAGCAAAGGAAACAACAAGCGGAGTAAAGAGACAACTTATGGAAGCAGAAAAAGTTTTGCCAGATATTTGTCAGATAGAATACTAATATTTTGAATGTATGAAGAAGTAAAAAGAATAGGCCCTAAGGGCCTGGGAAGATGGCTCAGTAGAATAAGTGCTTCCCTGGCAAGCACAAGGGCCTGAGTTCAATCCCTGGTTCTGAAAAAAAAAAAAAAAAAAATAGACCCTCATAACAAAAGACTCAGGAGAAATGAATATACATTTCTCAGAAGATATACATATAAATAATAACTACATGAAGAAAATGTTAAAAATCCCTGGCCATTTGAGAAATGCAAATTAAAACAACATAAATTCCAGAAAGAAAGACTATGATTAAGAAATCAAATAAGAACAAATATTGTAAGGCTGCAGAGAAAAAGGAACATTCTACACTCATGCTAATGTAAACTACTACAACCACTGTGAAGAACAGTATGGAAAGACAAACCAAAGAGAAACTCTTGAATGAGGCAAGAGATAAGATCTCATATGACAGGGGAGCCCTCCAAAAAATAACAGCTGATCTCTCTCCAGAAGCAATGAGGCCATAAAGACTATATATTTGAAATACACTTAACAAACTTCAAATGCCAAAAGAAAAAAAAAAATAACTCAAGCACCCACTTTTCAAAAATGAGAATAAAATCAAGATATCATATGGATAAAACTGAGGAAATTGGTTTTTATTAGAATTCGTTATAATGAATAGTAAAAGGCGTTCTTCATGCTAAAATAAATGACAACATAGAACAATCTCATGTGATAGGACAAAGCCCAACAGAGCTGATTAGGTAATTATTTTTTTTAAAAAAGTATAAATGTTAAGCTCTTCCCCTTTCTTTTACTTCAAAAGAAACCATACAAAGTAGTATCTATATCATTGTACTGGAAACCTCAAAGCATAGAAATGTAATATACTTAAAGGGGCAAGAAAGAAGATGGATAGAGCAAAAATATAGTATAAATGGCAACATGTGGTCACTCAAAGCTGTAGGAACAGATTATGGAGAACCAGAAATGGCAAATAAAGTGGTTAATGTTACCAGTCTTATAAATGTAAACTCGCTCTCCTTTTTATTCTCAGCTCCTTTTTTGTTTCTCATTATACTTTGTTTTACTGGGTCTCAAAATTCTGTGACAGATTTTTCTCAAGTTGTCTCCATTAAAAAGTGTTAATTTTCCTAGCAAATAGAATACAACAAATCATTAAGAAGACTATACACCATGACCAGGTAGGATTCATCCCAGGGATGCAAAGATGATTCAACATATGCAAATCTATAAATGTGATACACTATATCAATAAAGCCAAATCCAAAAACCACATGATTATCTCAATTGATGCAGAAAAGGCTTTTGATGAAGTCCAACACTCATTTATGTTCAAAGTCCTACAGAAAATTGGAATAGATGGCCTCTAACTCAATCTGATAAAAGCAATCTATGACAACTGAACTGCTAACATAATTCTAAATGGGGAAAAATTAAAATACTTTACTCTCAGATCAGGTACAAGACAAGGATGTCCTCTATTACCACCCCTACTCAATATAGTTCTTGAAACATCAGCTAGAACCACTAGACAAGAGAGGGAAATAAAAAGAATAAGAATAGGTAAAGAAGAAATTGAACTATCATCATTTGTAGATGCATTCCTCTACACACACAGCAAATACACTGAGAGGGAAATTAAGGAAACAACACCTTTTAAAATAGCACCACGGGGGCCGGGGAGATGGCTCAGTGGAATAAGCGCTTCCCTGGCAAGCACAAGGGCCTGAATTCAATCCCCGGTTCCGGAAAAAAAAAAAAAAAAAAAAAAAAGCATAAAATAAAATAGCACCACAGAAAATGAAATACATAGTAATTAATCTAAAGAAGTCAAAGATCTATTCAGTGAAAATTTCAGTACTCTGAAAAAAGAGACTGTAGAGGATTTCAGAAAAATGAACCAACATTGTGAAGATGGCTATATTCTCAAAATTGTTGTACAGATTTAATGCAATCCCTATCAAAATACCACCAACATACCTCACAGATCTAGAGAAATCATTCCTAAAATGTATTTGGAACCAGAAAAAAACTAGAATAGCAAGAACAATCATGGGCAACAAAGGCAAGGCAGGAGCAATTAAAATTCCTGACTCGAAATTATGCTACAAAGCTATTGTGATAAAATCACCATGTTATTGGCAAAAAAATAGACCTGAGGATCAATGGAATAGACTAGTAGATGCAGAGGCATCTAGGAATGCACTCAGCCACCTGATCTTTGACAAAAAAAAAAAAAAAAAAAATAGACCTGAGGATCGATGGAATGGATTAGAAGATGCAGAAGCAACTACAAACACATTCAGCCATCTTATCTTCGACAAAGGGGCCAAACATACTTACTGGAAGAAAGATAGCCTCTTTACCAAATGGTGTTGGAAAAAATGGCTCTCTACATGCTGAAAACTAAAACTTGACCCAGGTCTATCACCATGCACTAAGCTAAAGTCAAAATGGATTAAGGATCTAAACAATAAAACAGAAACACTAAATCTCCTGGAAGAGAAAGTAGGTAAAAATCTTGAAGACACAGGGGTAGGAAAACAGTTCAGGAACAAAAAATCAAACTGCATTGGAAATACTTGATAAAATTAAACTGGGACCTCCTCTTCTTGAGAAGTTTTTGCATGTCAAAAGAAATTACCAACAGAGTGAAAAGACAACCCACAAATTTGGAAAAAGTCTTAACTAATAAGCACTCAGACAAAGGTCTTCTATGTAGAATTTATAAAGAACAAAAAAACATTAGGGCCCCAAAATTTAAAGACCCAATCCAAAAATGGGCATCTGAGATGAACACACACTTCTCAGAGGAAGAAATGCAAGAAGCAAATAAATAAGTGAAAAAATGCTCCACATCATTAGCCATTCATGAAATGCAAATTAAAACACCACTGAGCTACCATCTCACCACCAAAAGAATGGCTATCATAAAGAAATCAACCAACAACAAATGTTGGAGAGGCTGTGGGGGAAAAAGGAACTCTTCTCCACTGCTGGTGGGAATGTAGACTTGTGCAACCATTATGGAAATCAGTATGGTGAACCTCAAAACACTAGGACTTGAAATCCCATTCAATCCAGCTATTCCCCTTATGGAAATTTACCCAAAAGAACTGAAAACATCACATCATAGTGATATATGTGCATCTATGTTTATGGAAGCACAATAGCCAAATATTGGAAACAACCGAAATGCCCATCACCTGAGGAATGGATGAAAAAGATGTGTTTTTGTACAATGGAGTATTAGTCAGCTATAAAGAAAAATAAACTTGAAGCTTTCATATATAAGTGGATGCACCTTGAATATATACTCATAAGTGAAATAAACCAGACATACATATATAAATATTGTATTGTCTCCCTAATGTAAGAATTCAAAAGAAATAAAAATTGAAAGATATACCACAACTAAGTGGAAAGTGAGAATTTAAGGATTAAATAGCAGAGAGAGAGAAAGGAGAAATGTTAGGAAACATGGCAGGGGCAAAAACCATACATTTATATAAACAAGATGGTTAAGGCAGTGGTCTTAAGAATCTCTGTCAGGTTTTTGAAAATAGTAGTTAATGGATAGAATTCTCACCCTGACTAACTCTATATGCTAATATCTGTGAGCTAAGCAACTACACTGAGGATAGCAATGTGTAATACTGCAACCATGCTTGAGATACCTGCCATTTTGGTCTTCTAAATGAGTACTGTTTCTAATGTCATATGAATTATTGCTATACTCTCTTTAAAGTTAATGTCTGTAAAAAGAAAAAAAGAGGTCATAAAAGAAAACAAAGAGACAAAAAAAAAAAAATGTCATAGGATTGTCCTGCTATAATGTTGTATATGGTTTGATTTCTAAATTTCTAAATGTGTAAAAAAAATGTAATTTATTTTCACATTCTATAGGGATTTAAATTTTAGAATGTCCATGATTGTTGGAAAATACAGTTCCATGTTGTCTAAGGCATTTGATATTCAGACAGATAGTGATGTTAAGCTCAACTACCTCTGTTACAGGATAAGGATATCATTGAGCTTCTCTTCTGGATACTTAACAATTAAAGTTTGCAGACCAAAAATTAGAGAAATAGAGGGGCTACAAGGATAGCCAACATTTTGGCCCTAGCCCTTCAATGTCAGTGAGGACTCAGGACATAAGAGAACCTGTGCTGTAACATCTTGTAGCTCAGTGGTGTCCCAAATTTTCTGATCAAAGAGATTATAGGGCCACAGAGGAGAAAATGATTGATGATATATAGTATGCCTAAGGAGAGTCACCTAGAGAGGAAACGTTCTCTCATTCTTTCACAGAGAGCAAATTGGTCAAGCAGTGGCCGTGACTCATCCAGATGGCTGCCACTGACAAAAAATCTACAAGCTGCTGTACATAGTTTCAGGGTAAATCCTGAGGAGATTTGACTGATCTTGTCAGATAAAAAAGTTACATTTTTAATTATACAGGTCTTGCTTTAACTTTTTCTTAACCATCCAACAGAAAAGTACGACCATGAAGTATAAAAAGTAATGCCATATTAATATGCTGAGTTGTAAAAGACTCAAGTCAACAACTTCTGAAAATTGCCAGTTCTGCTGATAACTCCCTACTATTATGGACTATTGGACTATATTGAGTTATTTTGTTGAATTCAAGTGCCTACAATCTTTAGGCTGGCTTCAAGTATGAAAAGGGCCTTTAAAGACTTCTCCAAGTAAAGCTTCTCTAACTGCAGTCGAACACCCATCTCTGACAAAACAAAATGAAAAAGGGGGATATGCTGGGAGCCATGAAGCTAGGAAATTGATCAAAGTGTAGGTGGGACCTGGCCCGGTACCTAAAGCAAACAAGGTACCTCACTCCTGAGATGAACATCCTGTCTGGTTAAGGTTAGCTATCAGTTGCAAGGCAAACTAGTGTCTTGGTTACTAACTTCCTTATTTGCACTTCACAAAAATATAAATAAAGGATCATTTTCCTGTGAAAATAAAGAGAATATATATATATATATATATATATATATATATATATATATGAGTTAGGGTAGATATACAGCTACTTTCTCTTCATTGAGAATAAAAGTTTGTACTAATATCGTTTAGACAAGATATCATGTTTGCATCTTGTCCTCTGAATAACTACTACAATAATAACAGACAATGTATTAATTATTACAACCACCCTTCTAACCTGTTTTGAAACTGTTTCATTGCTATTTTATCTTTTCTCATTAAGATGAATTAAAAAATGAAATAAAAAGTATTGATTTTAAAAGCTAGCAACTTAAAAACTGCCACACACAAAAGTAGTTCACAAAAACATTCTCCTTTCCTTCTGAAGGTTTTACAATGCATTGTTATCATTAACCAGTCTTTCACTATTAAACTTAAAGAGCCAATTGGGAAAGTTTGGTCTTCTGTCACTGACTAAGACTAGGGTGGCACATGTTAGGGATAATGTTCATTTAGCCTCCTGAGCTTTCTGGGCAGGCTTGGTGACCTTGCCAGCTCCAGCAACCTTCTTGTCCACAGCTTTGATAACACCCACAGGAACTGTCTGTCTCATATCACGAGCAGTGAAAAGACCCAGAGGTGGGTAGTCAGAGAGGCTCTTGACACACATGGGCTTGCCTGGAACCATGTCAACAATGGCAGAATCAGCAGATTTCAAAAACTTGGGCCCATCTTCCAGCTTTGTGCCAGACCGGCGATCAATCTTTTCTTTCAGCTCAGCAAACTTGCAAGCATTGTGAGCTGTGTGACAATCCAGAACAGGGTCATAGCCAGCACTGATCTGGCCGAGATAAAACAGCTGCTTCCATTGTTGGGTCATTTTTGCTGCCACCAGCAACATTGCCACATTGGACATCTTTGACAGACACTTTCTTGATGTTGAAGCCCACATTGTCCCCAGGAAGAGCTTTACCCAAAGCTTCATGGTGCATTTTGACAGACTTGACTTCAGTTGTGATGTTGACTGGAAGAAATGTGACCACCATGCTGGGTTTGAGAACATCAGTCTCCGCTTGGCCCACAGGGACAGTGCCAATATACCACCAATTTTGGCTCGTCAGTTGGGCAAGTAGGTAGAAGGATACAATCCAAAGCTTCAAGCAGTGGGTTCCACTGGCATTGCCATCTTTATGAGTGAGCTTCCATCCTTGGAACCAAGGTATATTAGCACTGGCTCTGGCATGTCATCACCATTCCAACCAGGAACTGGCACAAAAGCTACAGTGTCAGGGTTGTAGCCGATTTTCTTAATGTAGGTGCTGACTTCCTAAAGAATTTCCTCATTTCACTTCTGGCTATAGGGTGGCTGCATGGAATCCATTTTGTTAACACCAACAATTAGTTGTTTCACACCCAGTGTATAAGCCAGAGCATACTCACAGGTCTGCCCATTCTTGGAGATACCAGCTTCAAATTCACCAACCAGCAGCAACAATCAGGATAGCACAGTCAGCCTGCGATGTGCCTGTAATCATGTTTTTGATGAAGTCTCTGTGTCCAGGGGCATCAGTGATGGTCACATAATACTTGCTGGTCTCAAATTTCCACAAGGAGATGTCACTGGTGATACCACGCTCACGCTCGGCTTTCAGCTTGTCCACCACCCAGGCATACTTGAAGGAACCCTTCCCCATCTCAGCAGCTTCCTTCTCAAATTTTTCAATGACACTTTTGTCAATGCCACCACATTTGTAGATCAGATGACCGGTAGTGGTGGACTTGCCAGAGTCCATGTGTCTGATAATGATAATATTAATGTGAGTTGTTTCCTTTCTCATGTTCACTTTGATTTAGTGGTGGTTTTTACTACACCTGTGCTCTGTGGCAAACCCATTGTGAAAAAGCTCAGCTCCTTTGAAAAGAACAAAATCAGATAATCATTGGGACATGGTATGGTTGGGCTTACAATATATGCAAATGTTATTTCATTAGCACAAAAAAGGAAGAATCAATACAGCTATATAGAAAGAATTTTACTGGAATGTAGTATAAATCTAAATGATATCTGAAAAATTAAAGTATGTATGATAAGCCTCAGAGGTATGTCTAACACACCTTTGTTGAAATGCAAAATATGAAAAATAAAAGAAGTTTCGTTACTTATACACATTATACACATTAACATATATATATGCATCTGGAGACAATTCCTTTTTGTTCAGTGCAGCTCAGGGAAACCAGTGTGTTTAACCCAAGGGCCACAGGCTGGATATACCTGTGAGTAAGTAACTACTAAAAATATAACTATATATATATATATATATATATATCTACATATGTTACACTAGAAAATATTCATTAATGCAAATCATAGTACTAAAATAAAAAAGATATAACATATTATTATGAGCTAACTTGTATCTGCTCTGAAATTCATATATGAAAGACCTAACTTCCAATACCTTAGTCATGACTGTTTGAAAATGGGCTTTTTTATAGCAATAATCAAGTTAAAATGAAAACTTTGAAGTGTCCCTAATCAAGTATGATTCCTTTGTTTCTAAGATGTGGAAATCTGGCTACAGACATTAGGAAGAATAGGAATAGACCCAGGGACTTGGCTGTCTTCAAACCCCTAGAAGAGAGTCCTGAGTCCAATTCTCACAGCTCTTAGAAATAACTAAACCTACTGACACCTTGATTGCAAAACTCAGCCTCCAGAATGACGAGACAACAAATTTGAGTTGTTTAAAGCACCCAGTCTGTGGCATTTTTTTATGGTAGCCCTAAAAAGTTGACACACATACAGAAAACAAAAGGCCAAATGGCAGATGTAAACCTAACTATATAGATAACAACAAACAGTGTGAATGTATTAAACATTTCTACCAAAAGACAGACATTATCTGGTTGAATAAAAACTACAAGACTACCAGAGACATACCTTAAGTTCAAAGGTTTAAATAGATTAATAATAAAAATATGAAAAATATCTTACAATAGCTATAAGAGAACTAGAATGACTATTCAATTATCAGGCAAAATGAACTTAGTACAAAAACTGTCACTATGTGCTGGCAAGATAGCTCAGTGGACCAAAGTGCCTGCTTAGAAAAGCTTAGGCAAGCACAGGGACTGCAGTTTGATCCCCAGCACCACATGCCACACCAGCCCTGCCCCCAAGGTGGGCTGAGCTGGCCACAGCGTCCGGGTATAGTGTCACATGCCTGTAATCCCAGCGCTGGGGAGGCTGAAAGCAGAAGGATCACCATGAGTCCGAGCTACCTAGTGAGACCCTGCAGCAACCAAAGACATTAAAAACAAACAAACATACAAAACTGTCACTAAAACGAAAAAGGGTTTTTATTTTTATTTTATTTTGCTGAAAAACCACCTGGCAAGTAAGGCATCTCTTCATGACAAAAGCATTCAGCTAAGAACAGAAGGAACAGCCACCCTCTGAAAAAGGATTCTTAGGAAAAACCCAAACCTAACATTATCCTTAAATGAAATCCTAGACACTTCCTATCTAAGATGAGGAATATGATGAAGTTAACCTTCTTATGCTTACCACTTGTCCACATTGTACATATGACACTGTACATACAAGTCCCCTTTAGGACAATTAAATAAGACACTGAAACAAAAAAATTAGATTATACTGGAAGACCTAAAACTGAAGATTTTTTTCCGTAGGAAAAATCCAAAGGAATCCACTAAAAACTAATGAGCTCATCAAGATTGCAAGGTATAAGGTCAGGATGAAAAAACATCAGTGCTATTCTACCCAAAAGTAGCGAGTAATGTAAACCAAAATTATGAAAGATAATTTTATCTACAGTAATATAAATTAATATATTAATATATTAATATATTTCATAAAATAAGTGTGAAACTTATACTCTGTAAACCATAAAACAGCATTGAGGAAATTTAAAGAAGATTTAATAAAATTGAAACACAGTCTATAGGGCTGGGAAGATAGCTCTGTGGTCTAAGTGCCTGCCTGGCAAGCTCAAAGACCTGAGTTTGATCCCTGGTACCTCAACCGTGCTGGCCCTGAAACTGGGCATAGTGGCACAAGCCTGTAGTCCCAGCACTAAGAGGGGGAAACCAAGACAGGAGGATCGCTATGAGTCCAAGCTGCATAGTAAGACCCTGTATCAAATAAATTAATTAAAGTTACAAAAACCCACAGTCTGTGTTCATGCAGTGGAAGACTGACATTAAAATGGCAACACTACCCAGTTATTCTATAGATTCAACATAATCACTATGAAATCCAAACTGGCTTTTTTGCTTAAATTGAAAATATGTTCTGAAAATTCATAAGAAACGAAAAGGAGAGGACCAGGGAGGTGGCTCAGTAGAATAAGCGCTTCCCTGGCAAGCACAAGGGCCTGAGTTCAATCCCCGGGTCTGAAAAAAAGGAAAGAAAAGGACCCAGAAGAGCCAAAATGCCTTCCAAGGAAAAATGATTGAGGACCATCATATACTAATTTAAAAATTTACTACCAAGTTGCAATAATCAAAACAGTATAACATAGGTATAAAGATAGACATAGAAATCAAATATATAAAATTTAGAATCAAGATTTTACCCTCCTATTTATATTCAGTTAATTTCCAGCTAAAATGACAGGATAATTTAATGAAGGAAAAAAATAAGTTTTTCAATAAAGGTGCTAAGACAGATGGATATTCACATGGAAAAGAATAAAGTAGAATTTCTCTCACATATACAAAATTAAATCTCAGAATAGATCAGTGATTAACTATAAAAGCCAAAAGCAAAAAATACGTTGAAAACTTGTGGATATAAATCCTCATAACTTTGGATTAGCAGTGTTTTATAGCTATAGCGCCAAAAACCCAGCAAAATAAATTAAAAAATAAATTTCAATTTATAAATTAAAAAGAAAACTTTTCAGTTACAAGGAACATCATTAAGAAAATTAAAATGACAATCTGCAGGACAAGTTTGAAAATCATATATTTGATAAGGGATAAAGAGCCCCAAACAACTCAGCAATAAAAGAAAAACAACCCAACAAAAGAATATGCAAAATATTGGAATAAACATTCCTAAGAAAACATGTGGATATTCTTAAACATATGAAAAAATATTTTACATCTTTAATTATGAAGGAAATGCAAATTAAAACCATCAGGTACAACAATGTTGTATCTACTATGATGGCTATAATTACAAAGTCATTTTGAAACAGTGTTAAAATTAGAAGTCTTAGGGCCAATGAGATAGCTCAGTGGACTAAGCACTTGCTTTGGCAAGCACAGGGACCAGGGTTCAATACTGGGCTCCACATGCATGCCGGCCCCGCCCCTGGGGCACACTGAGCTGCCCAAGTCCAGGGATGGTGGTGCATGCCTGCAATCCCAGTGCTGGGGAGGCTGAAATCAGGAGGATCACTAGGAGTCTGAGCTGTGTAATGAGACATTATACCAAATACATAAAATGAAAGAAAAAAAAATTATAAGTCTTATTTGTTGCTGATAGGAATGACTCAAGACATACATTTTGAAAACTAGGCTTGTGGTTTCCAAATCTTTAAATATAAAATTACCAGAGTGCCCAGCAAACTGGCTCCTAGATCTACATCCAAAGAGAAGGAAATCGTAGTGCATACAATCTCTTGTACAGGAATGTATAGTTACATTTCTATGAAATGCCCAAACTAAGTAAATTTATGGAGTCAGAAAAGAAGTTTGGTGGTTTCTCAGGGCTGGAAGTTGACAGAAAAAGGAGAGTTCCTATCCATGGCTGTGGCTTTGTTTGTTGTATTAAAAATGCTCTAAGATTGATTGTGTGATGGTTGTACAGTTCTGGGAAAATACTAAAAATTATTGACTTCTATAAGTAGGTATGATACATGGCCAACAGTTCAATAGAGCTATTATATATAAAAGAATACTAGAACATATTTAATTTGTATGAATCATGCTCTTTCCTAATATGAAATTATTACAGTGCCCCAGAAACCAGGTCACAATTCTCTGTAGCTCTGGAAACATGGTTCATTGCAGTACAAACTATTTTTATCCTTACATAATTAGAAGAAGAGTTAAAATTGACTCAGTAAAACTTGTTTCCATTTTCTCTATTCCTGCGAACATAGGAACTGGCTCAGGGTTGCCACTGTGAATAATTAAATGAGTGGCATTGAATTTTAGAGTAGGAAAGGACCTTCGGTTGTCTTCCTCTCACTTTACTTCAGAATGGCTATGAGCTGTACAAATTCCTCCACCGTGTACTCTTTTATTTTATTTGTTTATTTATTTATTTGTTACAGGATCTCACTGTGCAGCTCAGACTCAGAGTGATCCTTCTGTCTCAGCCTCCCCAGCACTGGGATTACAGGTATGTGCTGCCACACCCAGTTTCAGGGCCAGCACAGCTTGCGGTACTGGAAGTCGAACTTTAGTCCTTGCACTTGCCAGACAGGTGCTTAGACCTCCGAGCTGACTCCCCAACCCCTTCCACCATGTACTGCTGCCACAATCTTCTGCCTTACCACAGGCCCAAAAGCAGTGGACCCAAATGATCACTGACTGAAACCTTTAAAACTAGAAGCCCAAATGGGTTTTTTTTTCTTTGCTAAAAAGTTGATAGTCTCTGGTATTTTGTCACAGTAACAGAAATCTGACTAACTCACATAGATGAATACTTGGATATATAAATTTCAGCTCTCAAGGTTAGAAAATCCCAGCCTACTGAAAAGCAAACATATTTCCTCAGTATGTGACTTCTCAGAGCCTTCAATATGCTTGTGGATCTTGATAGTCCCTAGGGAGAGGTTGAAAGTTTAGAATATTTCTCAAATCTATTTGACCTGAAACGTATTTTTCACAGAGCATCTTAAGAAACTAACATCCTATATAACTCAGTCGGAGAAACATTGGCATAGCCTACATCATTCAGTTTATTAATGAGAAAATTGGGGTCCAGAGGGGTGAAGTGCTTTAAGTCATGCTGTAAGCTATTGATGAAACCAGAATTTAAAGCCCTTTGCTAAACAGCAACACAGTGACCATCAATTTGCTGTGGGGTAGACAGCTTGTAAATTATTCTTTCTCTTTTGTTTGGGAGAAGAAGCTAAATAAAGACAAGGAAAAGTGAGTTTCTAGGCCTTACAGATGTGACAGAGGTAGCTAGCTATGAAAAATAATTCACGTTACATCATCATGCAATTGTACAGGGAGGTACCTGCCCATGCAGGAATGGCTTTGTGGCAGGTTCTTACAAATGGAATGTAGGGTGTTTTTTGTTTGTTTGTTTTAAGCCATCAGGATCCTTTGTTCACATTTTCTTGCCCTTTTTCTGCCTGGCTGTAGAAAATTCTGAGTCCCCAGAGAATGACAACGGTACTCCATAGAATAGAAGCCTGCTTTCTAAGCCCTTGTATGGTGGAAACTCAATGACCAGGAAGAACTCTTATCTGAGCAAGTAATAAACTATTATGTTAAACTACTAAAAAGTTCCAGCCTTATGACAGTTCATATCGCCCAAGTTCATATACTGGGAGATAGAAGTAAATAGGGGCAAAGTAGATATGAGACACTCCAAGAATATGTTGGAAGGATTTTAAAATTTAGGGACACATCTTTCATATCTTAATCGGAAAAGTGCTGAACAGAATAGATTAGCGCCCCCATACTATAACTTCACACTGATAGCCACTGAGTCAGTAAATCACACTGCCTAGCTCTACTAAACATTCTTGTATTTTTATTTCTTTTCATCCTATGGCCAGTGCCCACATCTTCACCTTCTGGTGGGACCACCGGAAATGTTTTCTAATCAGTTATATATTTTACAACACAAAAATGGGACTGTGACCCACTGCCATCATGCCCTCGGCCTCTGCGCTGACCCTCTCCAATTCACTTCCAAAACAACTGAAGTCCGGACTCTTACACATCACTTACAGCTCTAAATGCCCTGGTCTGTGCTTTGGTTTTCATGTTCCTGTCTTTAGACTCTGTGACCCTAGCTGTGGCCGTGAACTTCCTTTGGCTCTCTCGCTGAGTGTACTTCTCTTGCCTCTAGGCCATTGTGTCAGATACTGCCACTTCTGGACATGTCCTACTTTTTCTGTCTCCCTTTCACCTTTTTTTTTTTTTTTTTTGTAATTTAGGGAAGGGTCTACAGGGTGTTCAGGGTCTCACTACTAGATCAGACTCGGAGTGATCTGCCTGTTTACAGCCTCCCAAGTGCTGGGTTTACAGGCGCCCACCACCATGCCCGGTCTTACTTGCTGGCTCAGCATGCCCTGGGGGTTGGGCCAGCACAGCAGGCCTGGAATCAAACCCCGCCCTGTGCCTGCTTGCAAGCACTTTAATCCGCTGAGTTATTTTACCGGCTCTCCTTTTGCCTTTTCATGTCCCTCTCCCCAGTAGTTTGAGTCTTGATGCACTCAGCTATCACCTCTTCTAGAAAGGTCTCTCTGACATCCTTGGGCCATAGTAGCTTCTAATTTTCTGTCTGTCCTTAGTGCAGTGTGGAAACCTTGTCAAAAAAACTTTCATGCTTTCAAATTATTTGTCCATAGTGTCCTCTGCTACACTGATCTTTCAGGGCAGAGTCCTCTCATTTAGCATGGCCGAGGTGCTTGTCACAGAGCAAGCACTCAGTACTTTTCTTTTTCTTTTCTTTCT
>NW_004524663.1:7924493-7943381 GCF_000260255.1 Octodon degus | reverse complement strand
GACAGACAAGAAGATCCACCTCCGCAGCACTAGGAGACCTGCTGCTAGTCACGTAGCTAGCCACAGTTCTGAGATTCCAGCAGAACTTCCGATTCCATAGACAGTTCTCTTTTCGCTGCATCGCTCAGCCTCTGGGCATTAGCTTTTCTATGTCCTAAAGGCTTCTCAATTTCTAAGAACAGGATTTAGGACACCCAATGTGCATGCTGGGACCACCTGTTCCCCTATCTCATTTATAAGAACTTGGGATTAGGCAGCCACAGGACGTGCTGCCCAGGCTTTGGGCACTTTGGGTTCCAGCTCATCTTCCTCCTGGGGAGCCCCCTCTGTCATGTCAGACCAGCTCTCATGAGGACCAAAATGTTCTTTCATGCAGTTGCTTCTTTAACTTTCCCAGGACTGGGCTAGAGATGCCATCTCTTCTGCTTGCTCCAGAGACCCAGATAGGCTGAGTTCTCATGTTTGGTTCCTATCATGGGACCTGAACATAATATGAATGAACATCAGGATTTGCCAAATCCTGATTTTAATTCTAAATTTAGTTCTCAGTGCAAACTGTAAAACCAGATAACACATACAGTATTCAGAAAGCCATAGATTGTCCAAACTTAATAGGAGTTAAGGTTTCCTCTTCTTTTAACTATTTCATTTTTGCAAAAGAGGCAATCTGGACACAGAAATGATCAGAAATAAATGTCCTGGATTTGGTGGTAATGATTGTGAGGTTTATCACTGGTCCTGTTCCAGAATCCTCTCCATCATGTTCATATATATCTTTCTGGAGCATTCTCATATGTGAATACCTCCTCATTCTGAAGGCCATGTGAGTTCAGGGGTTCTGAGGTAAACCTTGTGTTTCAGACAGAAATCCACTTTAAATCTCATTTTTTAAAACATGAATTTCACCCTTACCCTGCAACACTGCAAACTCTGTGTTATAGTTTGCGTCTAGGTGTTCCCCTAAAGCCTCATGCCGTCAAGAAGTGGCTTCTGGAGTTTGTGAGTGATGTTTGTGATTGATTACTGTGGATGTGGGTGCTGTACCTGTCCTAGGGCAGGTAATCTGCATTACAATGGAAGGAGGGGAGAGAGGATACCTGGCTGCCTGAGCTGCTGCCATTCCTTTTGCTTTCTGTTCTTTGTCACCACTATGAAAGGTTGTTCTCTGCCTTGTGCCACTCTGGCTTAGAGCCAGCTGTGTATAAACTAAAATCTCCACTAACTGTGAGCTAAGTCAATCTTTCTTTCCTTCATTTTTTGTCATGTATTTGTCCCAACAATGAGAGAAAAGTAAATGAGACACTCTGACTCACCTGAATAAGCTGGGGTTTAGAATTTGTTGGAATTGTGAATGTTTAAGGTAATTAGAGCTTACAGACAGGGGTGCAGTTGAGTCAGACTGTCCCCTTTCCTCCCTACACTGAGTCTGTCAAGTCCAGTACAGTGTCAGGAAAAGCTCAAGGTCTTCTAGTAGCTTTAGGCTCCTGGATTTGAGGAAGAGATGTGGGATTTCCACTTCCTAGAAAAAAATAAGGTACCCTGACACTCATAATTCTGTGTATAACCTAATGCAAACATTGTTGGTTAACTTCTAGTCTCCTTTGCATCTCCTTTACATTACAGGATTTCCATCTGGAGGGCATACAAACATGCTCAAGGGAGATAGAGCTTTGCCCAGCCTGAGAGGATGAAGAAAAGTCAACTTATGCCGAGTATGGAAGGTACATTCCCCCACTGCCCTGATTAATTTGGGTTTAGAAAAATAATCTAGTTCTAACCAATTTGACCAAACAGAGAGTGTATTGCAGGATCTTCTCAAAGACCTGTTTTTTATTATAGGAGAAATAGTAATTTCCTTTCTCCACGACTAATGCAATTGTACGAGAACACAGTAATTAGGGCTATGATAACTATTTTGTGACCATGACACGAGATGTCAAAGGTCAAAGGATCCACTAATGGGAGGATACAGCACAGAGTTTCTGGAGAGATCTCTGAACTGCTGAACCAAATTGGAAATATGTGCTTTTAGACCTCCTATTATTTGTGAAAGGAAGAAATTTTCTGTTGTTGTAACTACTATTTTTTTCTATTGCTTTCAACCAAACACAACTTATGTGACTTAAACATCCAAGTTGTTATCTGTTTTCATGTTTGTAGGTTCTAGTTTATTGATTTTTGTATTTTTAGCATTAAGTATAAGTCCAACTCTTAGCAAGGCTGCAATAAATGAATTAAAATAGTGTTAGGTGCCAACAATTTTGAAAGTTGCAGAAATATGAGAATCAGGATCTAACTTTAGGTTCTATAAAGCATTTGAACAACTTACTATTGGTTTTTACTACCCAATTCTACTTTTACTGGAACAAAATAATGACAATGAAGATCTATAAAAACTGACTATACACAACAGAAACATGCAGAGTTATCTGTTGGTGAATAATGACTGATCTCATTGCTATTGCTAAAAAATTTCTCTTGAATACTCATAGAAGTCCCTATCGGCCACATTTACACCCAACCCTCTGATAACTAGTATTTCCATGATTAAAATCAGTGTACATAAAGCAGTAAAATAGTTAAAGCAATACTGTCTCTGATAACCTTAGACTGTGTGTTCTGTTCATTTCCTAACAATTTCTTTAATGTGTTCTCTCTACCAGAACCTTCACTCTGTGCAGTGTGGAACAGGGAGGAACAACCATACATCTCTTTTTCCTGAAAGGTCCTTAAGGGCAAAGCAGGGCTGATGATCCCTATGGAAGTATTATCAAGTCTGTGCCTCAGCATGGCACAGGGCAGCCCCTGAGTTAATAAAGATGTATGGCTGATGATGTAGAATTTGTGAAAATGTCCCTAGTTCTGTCCTCCCTAGCCAACATTGTTTGAGGGGTGACTATCCTATCTCCCTCAGTCTGAAGCACTTTTCCTGTCTTCTCCAGACCAAGCCTTTGCCAGAGCACACTCTGCATGATTCACCAAGCAGAGTGACTTCAGGGGGAAAACAGGCTTGATGACTGGGCTGCCCTTTCTGAGTGGGAAGATTAAGTATTAAGTGTGTCACACTCCATGCTCCTTCTTAGCCAACCATGACTTCTGAAGGAGACCAGAGCTCTGGTGCGGGGTATCATTGGTCCACCAGTCTCAAGGCCACCACTCAGCTCCACACAGATTAGATAGGCCCAAAGGCACCAAACTGAAAGCTATAAGTTTTCTTCCTCCTCTGCTTTCTTAGTTAGAGTTCATTAGAGGAATAGATTTAATATAAAATATAGAATGGCCACCTGTGAAATCCAGGGTGAAAAAATGCAAAATGGTTCTTTGCACATTGGAGGGCTGGACAATGCAGTTGAAGATTGAAGGCCTGGAGCTCACTGTAGCATCAAGTATGAGTCTGTGCTGGGAAACCAAAAGGTCTGCACTTGAAAGCTAAGCAGTCTACACTGGATGTCTCAAGGAACTGAAGACGAAGGTGCAGAGGGGATGGAAAAGACTGGAGCTCCTCGACAACAAAAAAGAAACACTTCCTTCTCATCCTTCTTATTCTATCCAGGATATAACCCTATTAGCTAGTGCTGCTCATATCTGTGGTACATCTTTCCTTCTTGTTTTGGTTTACCTGTCAGTTATCCTCACACATGCTCAGAGTTTTACTAATCGGCTATGTACCTTTTATTCAAGTTGATGTCAAAATTAATGGTCACATCTGCCTTCTGTAGAAATTGCTAGATGCTGGTATTTCTGCCCCTCTTTCCTTTATGTATGAGCCTTTCCATCCTCCCTTATACATTTCCACCTACTCTTGCATCACCGTGATCTACAGATGCTCTGCCCTTCTGTTAGGTTTTTTTTAATGTATAACTGTCCAACCTCCAGAGACATTGGTGCCAGAGCCTGACTTCTCAGGAATGCATCCTAGCTGTTCCACTTCAAGCTGTGGCTCACTCCCTGTGGCTCAGTTTATACATCTATGAAATGAAGGTTTACCACCTTTTTTCCCAAAATTCCCATAGGCTTCCAATTTATCAATGTGCATCACTGATCCCATCTGCAGTGTTTCCCACACAGACTCGTATTTGTGGACCCACAGGCCTGGCCACCACCGTATTTAAGATTCATTGTGTACCTGGACTTATGTTATTTGTGAAAAGACATCAGTATGTACCTACTATTTATGCCTATATATTATGCTTCAATAAAATATTTACCTAAAATTTTTGTCTATATATTATACTTCAACAAAATATTTACCTGTCTACTTAAAATTTTTGTAGATATGTCATGACCACTAAGCCAGACAGGGCTTACTTTCCCTCTGCTTTTTCCCTTTTGTTTAAAGAATTAACATGCATATACATTTATTTTAGAAAGCAAGCAAAATAAAGTAGCAAATAAAATAGCAAAATAAAAATTTAAAATGATGCACGCCCATTCCCTGCACTCAGAGACACTCGCTGCTAATATTTTAAGAGATGCACATCATTCTTACAATTAAAAAGCTTATGTTAATTGTGCACTAGAATCCTTTTGATGTAATCTACCAGTAGTTCAAAAATATAATTTTAAATTATGCATTCTAGTACAGTGAGTGGGTATAGTTCAGCTATTTAACCAATTCTTGTTGTCAGAGATCTGCAATGTCTGGTATTTACAAATGCTGTTGTGGACAGCTTTGGATCTAAATCACTGTGGTACACTGGTGTTTCACTCTGCCCAGATTTTTAATTATTCACACCACTCCACCCTCCTTTGAGGAAATTCAGAATTGCTTTGTTATACACTGCATCTTGTGGACTTTTCCTCTAAAAGATTTACATTTTCCTGAAACAAATAATGAGCTTGGCACAGCTTCTTTCAAAGATGGGATAAGAGAAATGTTCTTTCACAAAACCCTTGGTTGGAGTGGGCAGGCATGTTTCCTTGGGATCTTAGTCCCCTGATTTGCTGGAGCTGATACTGCTCAGGATCCTTGCTGTGATCACAGTGGCATTTGCTTCCTGAGTGTTATTTGTTGTGCTTCTGCTGTGCTAATGAGTGCAAATTGTTAATGGCTGTGAAAAGCTAATTGTTGTGCAAGGTGTTTCTCTCTGTCCCAATTGCCAGGGGAGCACACAGTCACTGTTAAGCAGAGACTCATTAGCGCCTCTGACACAGTCCTCCTGGGGAATCCTCACAGCAGTCTGGCAAATAAACAAGCCTCCACCCACCCAGAACCAGGAACCTGGAGGCTTTGCCCTTGGCCAGCAGCACAAGGTAGGAGGGGCAAGACTTGGGAAGTGCTTTTTACAAAGAAGCTAAGGAGCGGGACATTGTTGCTCTCCAGCTGGAGAACCGAAGAAGTGGGAAGGATTCAGTCTTTACAGGCAAGTTACCTAAAACACTAATGTAGCAGCTGCAACAGGCTAGGTACTACATGCAGGGTGCTTTCTGGCTTTTTCTTTTAATCACAACCCCCCACACAATCTCCCCCCACACACACACACACATTGTAGAGGAGTACATACAGGAGCTCAGAGAATGAATGATTTCTCTCAAATTATTTTTATTCCAGTGGCCAGATTCTCTACCATTGCATAATAGCACTGCTTGAAAACTAGTGGGCCAGCTTCAGGTCTTGCTGGTGTGTGTGTGTGTGTGCAGACACACATTTGGAGGCCAAGTATTCCAACACCAAACTTAATGCGTTATACTCCATGATTACTTCCTTGGCTTTGTGCATTGAAAAACACCGTATTCACCCTATTGGCTGGTGAACGTTCATTTCTTCCGGGTTCCTATAAGTAAGGTTAATGTCTCTCTTCACTTCCACTGAAGTCTTGGATCCTAAATTACCATGAAAAAATATTTGGTTTGCAATTCGATTTGAGTTTAATAGTTTACTGGATGAGGCAAAGTGGCACAGTAATGCATTTACAATTCATAATGCTGCCCGTCTTGCAAACTCTTTTCCTATTTATTTAATGGGCTCCTTAGAGGTATTCAGCTGGATGTACGCTTCACAGAAATACCTCCCCAGCCCCAGTTTTTAAGATATCTTTCTTTGTCTTACTTTTCCCAGGCTCTATAATCATCTGCCACTCTGTCCTGGTAATTTCATATGAAAAACTGTGTTGCCAGTTATGTACATCTTTTTCAGAAAGAAATTGACTTGACAGCAACAGAAATTAATGAAGAATCCATGTCTCGAATTGCCCTAAAATGGTTAGCTGGAGTTCATCATACATATTACCTGTGAAAACAAAGCCGTGGGGCCAGTCCTCTGGGAATGGCAGGCTGCTAGCACAGGGTAGATGGAAACAACATTGAAAAGCAAAACACTGTCATTTACAGTTGCAGGATAAGTTGCCAGGGCAACGCAAGGACTCAGGGGGCAAGGAACTAGAATCACCTGCTGTCCCTCCTCTTTCTCCCTGCCTCATTAGCTTAACAGAAATCGCAAGGGCTTTTATTGGGTTGGCTATTAGCAGGGCAGAGAGCTGGTATTAAAGTTAATGTTAAACTCTTGACCACCACACTCAGTTCAATGATGAGATTTGGTGTGAATAGAAAAACAAAAAAAATACAAGAGTTTATGTTTCCAACTCCTCAAGAAAGTGGCACGTGCTAATTATCCCTGATAAATTATTCCTAACATAATTGTTTCAAGGATATGATTGAGAGCAGTAAGAGAACTTGATGCAAATCCTATTATGGAAAGGTTAAGAGAGAAAGCAGAGAAGGCTCAGAGATGGTAAGAAAACAGCCGCACTAGTCAGCCCTCAGGTCTCAGTCCAGAATGTGTTATTTCAACTAAGGTTGGATATAGAGCATCCTGCCAGGACCAAAGCGCCTGCTTAGGCAGAGCACAGTGGCTAGGATTCGATCCCTGGTGTGCCTTGCCTGCCCGACCTGGAGGAGTGCTGAGACAGCGATTGAGACTGGGTGTGGTGGCACAGGCCTGCAATCCCAGCACTTGGGAGGCTGAAAACAGGAGAATCACTATGAGCCCAATCTACATAGTGAGACCCTGTAGACCCTGTAGACCCTGTACCAAACACACACAGAGAACATCGTGTCATTGCGGTTGGTCATCATGGCTAGAGCACAGTGAAACCTGTTTCTAGTATTACTAAGCTCACCATTGCCAACGAGCACCCGCACACTTGCAGGGCAATATCCTCTATCCAGGAGAAATAGAGTGCCTTCCTCCATCAGATGAGCTCACAGCCAGCGGAGAAGCAACAGTTTGCAAATGACTTTAGGATGTTGCATATGTCCTCATGGTTTCTTGTTAGAGTTTTGGGCAAAGCCAAAGGCATTTCATGATTCCCGAAAGGACCCTCCCTCTCACCGCGGCCACATAAATAAGAACTGTTTGGGAGAAAACCAATGATAATTTTCTCCAAGATCATTCTTTCTTGATCTTCTTTTCTTGGTAAATTTCACCATCATTTGCTCAAGCCAGAAAAACCTCCTTTCCCTCCATGGCTCTTAGTCAATGTCCAGTAGTTCCTCGTTCTTTGTTTTTCCTTCCATGTTCTCCTCTTCTGTCTCTCCTGTTCTTCCTTAGCTCCAGATGCTCTCTTCTTGCCTGAATTTCTGCAGTAGTCACTCAAGGTTTTATTTGCTCCAAGCTTCTTAGCCTCTATGATGAAACATGAGTTTTGTTTCTGAAATCCAAGTCTAGTCATGTCATCTCACTGTTAAGAATCTGGCAGTCCTCCAGGGCTCAAAGTCCTAGCTTAGCAGAAGCAAAATGTAAGGAATAGATGTTTTGTTTCACCTATTCTAGTGGAGCATAGAAGCCCATGAGACATGAATGAATACCTGGTACTATGTGACCTTTTGCAGCAGAGCAGGGAAGGACTATTCAGCACAAGCTGTATGTAGACATACAGATTGAGCTTCAGGCAGCCAAAGCTCAGGTAAGAAGTTTCTGTCAAGCAAGGTTTGTAGTGTGGAGCCAATGTTTGTGTCCTCCCAAAATTATATGTTGAAATTTTTGATAGAATTAAGAAATGGGGGGGGGTCCTTGGAGAGAATTATGTCACTAAGTACAGCCCTCAGAATTTGGATTAATATTCTTACAAAGGAATCTCCAAATGTTCTTTAACCCTTTTTGTACTATTTGATTTTATAACAAAATGTTGAGTGATAATTCTCACCAGAACCTAACCAGCCCCTTTCAGTCTCTAGAATGAAGGAAACACATGTGGCTGTTTGTAAGCCAGACAGCATATTCTGTGTCATGACTGAACTAAGAAAAGTCACTCGCCATCACTAAAAATGTAGGATAACCAATTAAATTTGTATTTCAGGAAAATAATGAGCAACATTTCAAATTAGGAATGTTCCATGAAATAGCTGTTTATGTGAAGTTCAAGTTTTGGCTAGATAGCCTATATTTTTGTTTGTTAAATCTCACAATCTAATACCAAAGCACTAGATACAAAGTGGAGAATGGGAATGAGCAAAGTTCTGAAGAGAGAAGGAGAAATCTAAGGTCCCACAGAAAGAAAAGGACTTATGGCTAAATATGGCAGAGAAGGGCCAGGGATACAGCTCAGTGGTATAAGAGCGGCCTGGCAAGCAGAACATCCTGAGTTTGGTTCCCAGTACAAAGCAAGCAAACAAGCAATAAAATCACGAGTCCAACTTAACTCTATGCAGAAAGATCTCAAATAATAGAGACTGAGACATGTGACATGAAGGAAACAGGCATAGGATATAAGCATAGATAACAGATTTCAAAAATTTAGGAAGATAGGATGCTAGAAAGTAATGTATAAATGATAAACGACTTAAAATAATAAGCAATTTGAGTAGGCACAGAAAATGATTTTAGGACAAATCCTGGGAAGTCTCAGGAATAAGGTCCCTGGGGCCTCAGAAGACAACAAGGGGGAGGGATACACTGAAAAGCTCTATGAGAAGTGATAGCACCCGGACACCTTCCCTGCCTCATGCTCCAAGGAGATGAGAGGTTCCCTGGAGAGTGCGAACCTGACAGATCACACCAGGCCCAGGAGGGAAGGGAATGCCATGCCAAGACCAGAATAAATTCCACGTATCAAGTAGTAACATCCTCACTTCCACACTTCTCCTGCTGGGCTTTTAGGTTGTTGACATCATAGCTTAAGGAAGAGCCTACTGATATTTACAAGTAACTCATCAAGAACATTATGTGTCCCTACCTGATCCAACCAGCCCTAACCATCTAAGAGACCATCTGCTCAGCTTCCTAGGGACACATTCTTAGCTGAGTACAAATAGCCAAGGATGGCTGGTGTTTACCTTTCTCACAGCTGAAAAAGAGAGCGAGACAGACAAACAGAAAACAAGGTACTTGGAGGAAAGAAAAGATTTACAAATATCCAAGCATAGTATAATTTATTCTTAAAGAAAAAAGATAATATTTTATATCAGTGAGATAATGCGATGCTATTGTTTAAAAGAATGAAACAAATAGACAAGTCAACTATATTACAGAAATTAAATATGTAGTAAAATACTTGAATTGGGACAGAAGAAAAAAAAATCAAGAAATCTTAGCAGAATAAATAATCAAAGAGATGGATAATGAAGAGTGGATGCCTATAAAGGAGCAGTCCTGAAGTTCAGATGTCCGCCCAACAGAAATTGTGCATCATTTCAATTAATTTTTTTTACTATTTTTATATTCTCTTTTAAAAAATTAAGAAAAAAAAGAAAAACATATTCAAAAATAAAAACGGGGCTGGAGAGATAGCTTGGCAGTCTAAGTGCCTGCCTGGCAAATGCAAGAACCCAGGTTCCATCCCTCGTACCACGTGCCATGCTGGCCCCGCACCACGCTGGCCAACTGGATGTGGTGGCACATGCCTGTAATCCCAGCACTCGGGAGGCTGAGACAAGAGGATCACTACGAGTCCAAGGTGTGTAGCAACACCCTGTACCAAATAAATAGATAAATAAAAATTTAAAAATAATTTTAAAAAATAAAATAAAAACATGCATCACCATTTTGAAGTTGTCTAAAAATCATGAATTGAAAAGTAACAGCATAGTCATGGAAATGTACTTAATGCTACTGAACTCTATGCTTTAAAATGGTTAGGATAGTAAATTAGGTGGTATGTATCTGATCACGCTAAGACAATAATAAAACAAAATACATCAAGGTAAATTACTAAGAACAGAGGGAATAAAAAAACTTAGCAGCCATTTGGTAAGAAAAAATTCTCGCATATCACACTGCACATAGCATCTGATTCAAGCCACGGTAAAAATTAGAAATAATTAGAAAATACCCTCAGAATTAGGAAGCAAAATTATTTCCAGACAAGAAGTAATCTTAGGCAAACTGTCAATCAAATCAGCTGCAAATATTGAAACACACACGGTAGAAAGAATCAGATTGGAATGTACAGAGAGGCCAGTCCAGGCCAAATCCACATGAAAGGAAATGACTGGCTACCAGGGTTTATCGCTCGGGCCTTAGGTGCACCATGTGTGACCTTATCATAGGCTGCCTTAGCACCATGGCACTGTTTAGCTGACCATTCTTCCCCTGAAATCCCCCATTCCTAACCACATCGACCCCTGGGGACTCACACCTACAGAGCTCCAGCACCCTGGCCTCAGGTCACTGATTCCTGCCCTTGGACTAGAAGTCATATACACACAACTTCTCAGTAGTTCAGGCTTTCACTTAACTTCTGATGGCTTGGACAATTCTGCAAATTCAGCATCTGTCAATTCCCAATCCCTCACCAAAGCCACCCAGCATTCAGAGCCAGTGTCTGCTTTTTTTTTTTGGTAGAACTGGGGATTGAACTCAGGCGCTTGTGCTTGCCAGGCAAGCCCTTATTCTATGAGCCATCTCCCCGGCCCTGCCAGCTTTACACTTCCAAAGCAGTCTTCTGTACTCTGTGAGGAACTTGGTCCACTCCTGGAAAGCGATGGGGCTGCCAGGGACACGGCTCAGGTGACCTTGTGCGTGCTGTTCTGGGAGCCTGAACAGACATCCTCTCTGCATCTCTAATTTCTGTAATTACCACTGGGGAAAATAGGATCTATGTTCCATGCCATTCTTAGAATATATAATAGAACATGATCTTTTAAAAATCTCTTAAAGATTGGTTAATTACTTTGTTTTTCCTAAGAAACCCAGGGCTCCTGGAAGCTACAGCTTTGTGAGTTTTATCCTGAAATGGCGTCGCACTCAAGTGTAATTAAAATGAAAGAACTATGTTTTGCTCTTCCTTGTCCCCATTTCAGAATTGCTCTATATTTCTTTTCTTGTGAGTAAGAAAACAGCTGGTAAATTAGTTCATTCTTTTTATTCATTTGATCTCATGCTCAAGCTGGGAAATCCTTAGAAACATAATGTTCTGTCTTAAACGAGTACTAGTCTAAATTCAATCTTCCAGTAATTTACTGAGTAGTTTCCTTTAGGTAAAAATAAATTATCTTAGGAAGATATAAGAGGGAATGAGATATGGTTTCTAACCTTGAACGCCCCCTGAGGGCAAGTAGACCTAAGTAGAAAAATGCAATATAATGTGAGAGTGCTGCTACAGAAGTGTGTACATTGTGCAGAGGGAATTCAGTTGCCAGAGGCGAGCCACATCTGGAGATGCTGGAGGAGTTGGTGCAAGGCCTTGGCACTGAGCTCAGAGCTTGGTGTTGGTGTGGGATGGGGGGATCACTGAGGAAAGAAGACCTTCGAGGCCAGGCGAATAGTTCATGCGTTGGTGCACAGAGATCAGAGATTCCACTCAGGGCATGTCTGAAGAAAGTTTAGTTATAATCAGCTAATGGAAAAAATGATGTTACTCATCAAAAATCCTGATTGAAAATGATATTTCCTTCCCTTGACTGTTTCATTGTTCAGTCAGCTGGCTGTTCCTAGAACAAGGGACTTAGTGCTTTGGTGGTATGTTATGAAATCCATATTCCTAAGTGTCCCCATTTGTAAAGTACTCGTACCCTTTGTCTAGGAAAATATTAGTTCATGTAGGTTGTCAGGGTATAATTTGAATTAGTACCTTCTTTAGCTCTCAGGGGTCTCTATGCTTAGATAGCATATGGTATGATTATCTGTAAAATATTTATCTGAGATAAAGAATATGAATAGTTTTTGGTAAGTCCAATGACCTTGCTTTATAGACAAGCAATTGGCTTCCTGTCTGCTGAGTCTAAGGCACATCTTCCAAGCTATTCTAGGCAGAAGGGTAGACTCAAGCAATTGCAAAATCCTTACCAAGCACAGAATTCTGTGATCAAAAGTTGTTTCTTCCCTAACTGTTTGAATTAAAAGGCAAACAAGACCTTGCCTCTTCCGCTTTAACACTGTTTCACAGGCTAACAGGATTTTTGTGGTTTACAGAATTCTGAGATCAAAAATTATTTCTTTCCTGATTGTGCTGAACTAAGAGACACACAAAACCTTGCCTCTTCTGCTTAGCACTGTTTCCACAGGCTAGCAGAATAGGGCCTTTGATGCTCGTGTGAGACAGGGTGACAAGTTAACCATCAAAAGAAACGCAATGTGGCTTTTTTTAGTAGGCTTTGTACCAAATGATTTCTCCTTGTGATTAAGTCAAATGTCATGCTCCCTCCTTCCAGGTGGGAAGATGGGGTACATATACTTAAGAATTCAAGACCAAACCTCCCAGAAAACCACAGAGGCTCATAGTTGACCTTGTTACCACAAGACTTAGAGATTTTTGATTTTCAAATTTGACCAAATAACTCACAAACACTATGTTGGGGCCTGTGCTAAGAAATGTAGAATACAGTGAACAATAAGCTTCCCTACTTATTCTTGTATCAACCAGGATGAGCTAACTTTTGCTGCAGTAACAAGCAATCCCCAACATCTTAGACAACAAAGGTATATTTTTCACTAAGATTCCATTTTACTTATAAGATAGGAACTCCACACTATATATTTCTCATTCTAGGAGATATTTTTTTTTTCTTTTATATTTTTGGGAAGGGTCTACAAGGTGTTCAGTGTCTCACTACTAGATCGGACTTGTAGTGATCCACCTGTTTACAGTCTCGCAAGAACTGGGATTACAGGTATGCACCACCACACCCAGTCTCAATCCTGCTCAGCATGCCCCAGGGGCAGGGCTGGCACAGCAGGCCCAGGGATTGAAACCCAACCCCTACATCTGCCTAAGCAGGTGCTTTAATCCTCTGAGCTATTTGGCTGGCCCTCTAGGAGATAACTTGAAGAAATAACACTCTCAAGAACAATGTCTGTCCATGGGGCAGGGCAATGAAGTGTGGGAAAGCACACATCAGCTCTTAAAACTTCCAGCAGCAGTGCTATCATCTGCTCACACCTCAATGGACAAAGCAAGTCACACTGTCACACTTTAACTTAGAATGGAGGAAACAACAAACCTGCTGTATGCGTTGAAGAAAAGAGAGATGAATACTGCTAAATAAACCAATGACTGTCATAACCAATATAGAGATCGCATTTTGGAAAGGCAGTTAAAGAACTTGATCTTATTGTTGCATATTTACGGAGATGCTTATACAAAACTCTGCTTGACCCCAGCACTTTATGAATATGCAATCATACAATATGCTTTCTGATGGAAATTTTTATGGTAACATTTTCTAGCATGTAAAGAGTAGCGTCTGAGAAATACAGGAATTCAGCATGAATGAGCATGCATTAGATAAGGTCAAGAATAGCCCTGAAAATATAGAACTTCAAATTCACAAGCCACAGTGGATACTGTATTAGATATCACCTAGAAGTTTGTATTATTGGTGTGAATCTTACGGTTCCAGCATTACTATGAATTAAATGTAAATTTCACTATTTTTGTCCTGATGCAAATATGCATAAACACAAAAAATTCATGTGGCTGAGTTTGATAGAATGAAAAATTCTTCACTTTTCAAAATAAAATAAAATAGCACCATCCCCAGAGTGATAAGCACAAAAGCCATTGCCTAAACAGACAGCCCAAAGTGGTGCCGGACTAGGTTGTAGGCCCTAGAGCTTCAATAGGCAGCATGGTTTGGGGGCCAGGTAATAAAGCACATAAAACCTTTGCCCAAATAGTTATCTTCTTCCTTAAAAATACTTTAGGGGAGGGCTAGCTAAATGGCTCAGTGGATTAAAGCACCTACAAGCAGGCACAGGGACCAGGAGTTCAATCCCCAGGCCCTGCTGTGCTGGCCCTGCCCATGGGGTGCACTGAGACAGCAACTGAGACTGGGCGTGGTGATGCACACCTGTAATCCCAGCTCTTGGGAGGCTATCAACAGGAGGATCACTATGAGTCCAATCTAGTAGTGAGACCCTGAATACCCTGTAGACCCTTCCCTAAAATACAAAAATAAATAAAAATAAAAATACTTTAGGGGAGCTTTAAATGCTTGCCCAAGGAAGTGGCTATGAATTTCTCTCTTGGATTGGACAAAACATTTCCTATTAAATATAAAACACTTGAATTTATATGACATACAGATGTGGCCTTATAATTTAGGTCACTCATATAGTATGAAACATTGAAGTAGAGGAATTACTATATACACCTTGGCATAATCAGTACAGCATCGAGACCTGGCCCCCAACCCCAGGTACATTTCATCTGGAGAAAGATGTTTTTAACTCAGTACTATCAACCTTCTAAGGGAAAAAGGGGGGGAAACTGATGATAAAACCCTCGAAAATACATGAGTAGACAATCGACCTACTATAAAAATAATCCATGACAGGATGAAGGGGGATTGGTACCCCCCGACTGAGATAATAGCAACTACTTTGAGGAAAGCAATATGCAATATAACAGCCATTCTTAATATCCGGTCATCTTGCTTTGAAATTCTTTATTGGCTTTATTCTTTTGTTCTCTTTAAAACAAAAAACAATGATCAATGAACATTTTCTTAAGAATGACAAGTTTAAAGGGGAAAAATATAAATAAGAGAAGATAGTATAAAAAAGACAAAACAGACTCAGAAAATGACCAAATTATAAAAATAATGAATCAAAGCATAATTTAAAACTGAATGGAAAATTAAAGATAGTATGATATGTTAATATCAAAATGTAGAGTAATTGTATTAAATGAAAATGGAGTATCCTAAGAGTAAAACCCTAAAGATTATCAAATCAGTTTTTAAAATCTCAACATAATTATCTGCAATTCGATCAATATAAGGACCCTAGAATTTTGAGAGTAAAAGAATAAAAAAATAGGGTCTGGCAAAAAAAAAAAAAATGTGTACATCAGGAAAAGAAAAATTTGTATAAATATTTTAATAGTAAATTTATTGAGACATCATGAGATTGATACAAGTTACCTTTGGCTTCTACTGTCATGAGGTGGTCAAAGTGGTAGCCAATAACCTCCAGACAATTATTAGTGTGGCAAACTGCTGCAATATATACATGCAAGTAACAGAAGTTTAGCACTATTATTATCAGACAAAGTATAATCTTAGGGCACTTTGTTTTGCTAAGAATGCAGAGAAATTAGATCCTGGTAAACTACACATAGCACTATAAAGCTTTGTAGGCACTGTGAAAAATATTATGGAAGTTTCTTAAAACATTAAACACAGGATTAACTTATGATCCAGAAATTCTTCTTCTAGATGTAGATCCAAAAGAACAGCATGGGGTTTTGAATAGTTATTTTTACATTCCCATCCTTTGCAACACTATTCACTGTAAGTGAAAAGCTTGAAGCAACTGAGAGCCAATCCACAGGTGAACTTGGCATACACAAACACGTATACATAATCCAAATGGAGCTTGTACATGCAGTGGAATACTATTCACCCTTATAAAGAAAACTCTAACATGAACTACAACAGACATGAACTCTAGGGATATTTGTTAAGTAATATAAGCCAGCCGCAATCAAGATACATATTGTATGTTCCCATTTACATGAGGTACCTAGTGTAGTTAATTTATACAGATACACAATGGAATAGAGGTTACTAGGGGTGGGAAAAGGACAGACCAAGAGGAGTTACCATTTAATGGTATAGATTTGAGTTTTACAAAATGAGTCTTTTTTTTTTTTTTTTTTTTTCAGAACTGTGGATTGAACTCAGGCCCTTGTGCTTGCCAGGGAAGTGCTTATTCTACTGAGCCATCTCCCTGAAGAGTCTTACTTATTGATTATACAGCACTGTGAGTGTGCTTAAAAATAGTTATGATAAGAAACTATGACGTTTTTGAGACAGGATCTTGCTAAGCAGTTCATGCTGGCCTGGATCTCTCCATGTAGCCCAGGTTTGCCTTAAACTTGGAGATCCTCCTCCCCAGCTTCCCTATTGCTGGGATTTGCACCATGCAACATAAGGCCTACCTTCTTTTTTTAATTTTTTTTCTAGCTTCTTATGTATATTTTACTAGTACTATTTAAAAAAAATTCTAAGTAACAGAAATAAAAGAAGAAATGTACAACTCCATACATGAATCTCTTATATTAATTATGGCTAAATAATACATTGTCCCAAAACTTAGCTCCTTAAAGCAGTATATACTGTGCTTCAACAGATTATGCATCTTGATGTACCTTACTTGAATAATCTGATTTAAGGTCTCTCGTATGATAGGTTTAGCCTAAAAATGATCTGCTTCTAATGTAATTGCAGGGTTCTGTTCTTGAAAGCTATTGGGCATAAAGAGTTACTTTCTTTCTTTCTTTCTTTCTTTCTTTCTTTTTTTTTTTTTTTTTTTTTTTTGGCAGAACCAGGGATTGAACTCAGGCCCTTGGGCTTGTTAGGGAAGCACTTATTCTACTGAGCCACCTCCCCAGCCCCAGTGTTACTGCCTTTGCTGAACAAAAGCCTTTTTCAGTTCCTTGCTGAAAAGGATCACTCCCTAAGGAAACAATGCCAACAAAGGGTATGAGTATCTTTGTAATCCACTCTTAGAAACTACAGCCTATCACTTTTACTGTTGTGTTCCTCAGAAGCAAAGTAACTAGTTCCACTAAGGAGAGAAGATGGAGAAGGACATGACTACTAGGAGATGTGAGCTGTTGGGTAAAACCACTGGAAGCTCCCTGAAACTTTTCTAAATAACTGGTAGAACAAATAGAGAATTAGATAACAGTGGAGAAAATATGAGCAATGAAGCCCAAAGTCTGAGGGCCAGCCAAATAGCTCAGCTGACTAAAGTACCTGCAAGCAGGTTCAGGGGCCAAGGGTTCGATCCCTGAGCCTGCTGTGCTGGCCCTGCCCCCAGAGCACACTGAGACAGCAATTGAGACTGGACATGGTGGTGCGCTCCTGTAATCCCAGCTCTTGGGAGGCTGTAAGCAGGCAGATCACTATGAGTCCTATCTAGTAATGAGACCCTGAACATCCTGTAGACCCGTAAAATACCAAAAAAAAAAAAAAAAAAAAAAAAAAAAAAAAAAAAAAGCCCATAGTCTGGAGCATTAGAAAACAGTGACCCCCCCCCACAACAAATACAAAATACATTATTTTCAACAAATGAACCAGTTAGCACATATAGCTTTAAGCAAGACCATGAAGCAAGTATTAATTTTCAACATTTAAATAGTAGCATTATCTTATTGTGGATGTAATCTAGAGCTCAATTAGCAAGAACTAAATATCTCCAAATATTTTGCAATTAAATAATATTCTTCTAAGTGTCTCACATGTCAAAGAAAAAATAGTGCCATTAGAAAATGTTATTAACTGATTACAATGAGAATAACACATCAAAATTTATGGGGTAGAGCTGAATTGGTGTTGTAATATAATTTATTTTTTTAAAAAATGTGAAAGCAACCAGGTATAACAAATAACAATGAACTTTAAAATTTAATTATTGATTGTCAATAGTAAAATCTAATAAATAATAGAGATATAATTTTTGAGATTTTTAAGGGAAATAACTTGTTCTAGAATTACAACGAAATAAGAAAATTACTCACTTTTAAGGAGTATCAGCTGTTTACCATTCTAGACTAAAAATGAAACTTCTTTTTCTAGCAATACATTAAGTTGGTATTGCTACTAATCTTTCTAATACTGAGAATGATAAAATATATCTTTTTAAAATCCCTAAGATATAAAAGATATTTATAAATCCAAGGTGGAAACTCAGAGATACAAGAGGTGTAAGAAAACTGCTTCTGCCATGAGCACACATCAATTATGATAAACTTCAAGTCTAAGTTTTCCTTATTGATTTTCTGTCTAGATGAACAGTCCATAATCAAAAGTGAGTCCTTCGAGGTCCCCTATGATTATTACATTACAGTTTAACTCTCCATTTAGATATTTTAGCAATTATTTTACGGATTTAGTTGCTCTGATGTTGGATGTACATAATATTCTCTTTTTACTATTTTTGAGTTAAAATTCTTTTGTATAAGTAGCTACACACCTGCTTTCTTTTGGATTCCATTTGTACGAAATACCATTTTTTATTACTGTACTTTCAGTCAGTATGTATCCTTGCTAGTAAAGTGAGCCTTTTATAGACATATGTAGTTGGGTCTTATTATTTTAATTCATCCATCTACTACATGCTTTTTGATTGGAATTTACATTCAAGGCAATTATTGCTAGATAAGGACTGCTACTGCCATTTTATAGCTTGTTTTCAGATTGTTTTGTAGATTCCATGCCTCTCTTTTGCTGTGCTCCTTTAGGATTGATGATTTTCTTTGGTGCTATGGTTTGAGTACATCACTTTTTTAGTTACTGAGTTTACTGTAAGGTTTTTTACTTTGTGGTTACCATGAGGTTTTCATAAATATCTCTTACTTAAAATAGGCCATTTTAGGGCTGGTCAAATAGCTCAGCAGATTAAAGTGCCTGCAAGCAGACAGGGAGATGGAGGGGTTGATCCCTGCACCTGCTGTGCCTGCCCCACCCCCAGGGTGCGCTGAGATGGCAATTGAGACTGGGCAT
>NW_004524663.1:7917632-7924228 GCF_000260255.1 Octodon degus | reverse complement strand
TTTTTTTGTACCAGGAATCAAACTCAAGGCCTCGCACTTGCCAGGCAGATGCTTACTTAAGTGGCTGAGCTATATCCTGGGCCCAAGATCTTTTTGAGGTTTGTATTCTTTAACTATATATTCCAGTGACAATTGCTTTTAATAGTTTTATTCTTTAAGCTTTATAATTAAAAGAGATTTATCATGAAAACAAAACTACTTTGCACAACACTTTTATAGTATTAAAGTGTTCCAAATATGACGGTGTATTACTTATAGCATTGATTTTTCTGTTTTCATGTGTTTTATGATATTATCTGGGAGCCTTTCACTCCAGGTCAAAGCACTTCCACTAACAGCCTCACAGTGAGGTCCTCCATTAACTTTTGTTTATTCAGGCAAGTTTGTATTTTCCTTCATTTCTCAAGGACAGCCCTGTCAGGTAAAGTGTTACAGACTGGTAGTGTTCTCCAGCATTTTACAGAGTGTCTGCCAAGAGATTCTCTTGTAGCTGTTCGGAAAGTCTGTTGAATGTTGTGCCTCATCTCTTTCTGCATCAAAATCCTTTCTTTGCATTTTAATGTTCTGATTATGATGTGTTTTGGTTAGCTCCCTTTTGGACTAAAATTGACTAGATGCTGTCATCCTTGTCCAGATTTGGCAAATTTTCAGTGCTTACTTTCTTAATCTTTGGTTGGTCATGGTCTGAAAAGCATATTAAAGCTTGTGTGTATCTAAGAGATACACTCATCCGTAGAATGTACTGGAATATGTAACAAGCAAAGACACAGCACATTTGCATTTGTCCTGTTTATATCATACAAAACATGATTTAAAATTTATTGTCAGTTATATGTAGAAATTATTAAAGAAATACAGCAACATTTACCACATCTTGTAGTATCTCTCCTAGATAATACTGTATCAAATATCACACACTCTTTCAAAATTTGTGATGCAAGCAAGCTAATACCTTAAACCTTATGGCTTAGTGCTAGTTGTGCACACACAGCAACATATATATATATATACATATATATATATTTTAAGTTGGCTTTAATTCCTCAAATCAGCTACCACTTCCCACAGATTAAATATGTTTTCTTGGCCTTTTAATTTTTTTCCTTTCCACCCAAAACTCCCGTGATGTGAAGGCTTGTTCTATTGATGGTATCCCATAGTCATACAGGCCTTCTGGATTCTTTTTCCCCTTCTTTTGATTATATGATTTTCAATAATCTATCTGTTTTTACTGATTCTTTTTTTCTGCTTGGTCAAGTCCATTGCAAAACACTGTGTTATTTATTTCTAGGATTCTCTTTGGAATTTTTTGTGCTTATATTGTTTTTTCGAGCTTCTAATTTTATTAGTAAGTTGTCTTTCAAATTGTATTCTAGTTTCTTTTTTATGTATTTAGTACAGGGCCTACAGGGTCTCACTACACAGATCGGACTAGTAGTGATCTTGTTTTCAGCCTCCCAAGTGCTGAGATTCCAGGCATGTGCCACCACACCCAATCTGAGTTGCCCTCTTAGTGTGCCCCAGGGGTGGGGCTGGCATGGCAGGCCAGGGATTGAACCCGGTCCTTGTGTCTGCCTAAGCAGGCACTTTAATCCACTGAGCTATCTGACTGGCCCTTATAGTTTCTATTTGTATTTTCTTTTAGTTTTTTGAAGAACTTCTTTAAGAGTATTATTCTGAATTTTTTTTTCCACTCATGTCATAGGCTTGCATTTCTTCAGGGTCTCTTATCTGGGCCTTGTTAATTTTTTTTTTTTTTCAGTGTTATACTGCCCTCACTGTGTGTGTAGCTTGTACTTGTGCCTACATATCTGAAGAAACAACTACCTGTTTGGGATTTTACAAGTATTCTTTTGTAGTGGTAGAACGTTTTTAGAGCTACCACTAGCTGCTGGAGTGGGGCAGACCAGATACTCTGCTTTGTAGATAATTTCTGACCAGAACTTGCCTTCTGATCTGGGGAAGGCTTAGGCAGAGCACCAGTATTGCTGGGATTAGTGCTGACTGTTGAGATTAAGTGGAACTAAAAGTTCCTCTCTGCAAATAGTTCATGCCCTATACTTGCCTCTCAGACTGGGAAAGTATTTGTGATAAATTGATGGTCTGCTGATGTTGGATGAGGCCAGATTCTTCCCCTGCAGTTAGTTGCTGGCCTGGCCTTTCCTCTTGGCCTATAGAAGGCTTAAAGAGACCACTGGTCCCTGCTCAGTCACTGGACTTGGGCAGGAATAGATGTTTCCCTCTGTAGATATCCCAGGGCCTGCACTTTCCTTTTAACCTGGGGGAGAGACACATAAGACTGAGTAGGGAAGCTGGGGAGGAGCTTGAAACTAGCCACCTACCTACTCTGCTTCCTGAAAAATGAAGATGTTGGCTAGTTTCTCTTCTAGAACATAGGAATTCACTAAAATATAGACCAGCTGCCAATATCCAAGCACTGGTCATTGGGATCCCCAGCCCCAATCTTTATTTTTAATTGAGTCCAGGTGCACCCAGTGTTTCCCATGGGGCATGACCAGAGTGGGTCTTCTGTGATGAGTCTAAGAATGGTGAGGAAGCTGAATGCCCATTCTTCACACTGCAGAAATCATGGACCCAGCTAATCCTCCACAGCTAGTAGTGTGCTAATTAGGGAAATTAGTGACATGGTCAAGGTTAAAATAGTCCTTTTCCTTTCAATATTATTTTCTCAGGTCTGTGGTCACTTGGGTTTTTCAGTACTGTTCTGAATTTGGGAATACTCATAAAGGTGCTCTTATCCATGGATAGACGTATTTGGATTTTTGTGAGGGGAGCTGAAGTCAGGAACCCCTGTTCTGCCATTGCTGAATTTAGCTGCTAAATCTGTTAGACTTAATCTAAATATTCATGAGATCATATGCATAGCAGAAGATAAAGCTGAGGCCTTCCCAAGGTAGCAAGCACTGTGAGTAATCTCCTATGAGGCCAGAAAGCCCCAGTGATGTAGTGGTGGCAAACCTGTGGCACTTGCACATACAGCGTCCACAGCTGGGTCTTTGTTATCATTGAAAGCTGGAAGAAGTTCATCATGACCGGAAAGTTTCGATATGATAATGGCCACGAGGTGGATTACTTCGTATGATAATACATACATATCATAAACTATGAACCTGTTTTTAAAATGTATTTAGTATAAGTCCTAGAGGGTCTCACTACACAGATAGGACTCGGAGTAATCCTCTGTTTTCAGCCTCCCAAGCGCTGGGATTACAGGTGTGCGCCACCACGCCCATTCTCAATTGCTGTCTCAGTGTGCCTAGGGGTGGGGCTGGATTGAACCCCAGCCGCTGCCTTCTGCCTAAGCAGGCACTTTAGTCCACTGAGCTATCTGGCTAGTCCTATGAACCTTTTTTAAAAATTAAAATTTCATAAACCAATAATACTCACAAGGAGTGACAGAGGAAAAGCAAAGATGATCCAGATCACTGTACTTTATCCCAATTCTCAGAGTTCCTAAAAATAATTTTCCCAAGGAAAGTATTCAAAAAACATGAAAATTTAATCAATCAAGGACATAAAGTTTCATGAGAAACTAGAGTAGCCTTGGCAGACAAGCGGAAGATCACCAAGTTTTTCAGAATATTAGATATAGAATATGAATAACTATTCTTATACTCCACTGAAATTATGAAGCATAAAGTTTAAAATGCCTATAGAGAACAAAGAATTATAAGGAGTAGCCAGCTATTCTATAAATGAAAAGTATAAATCAAATCTTCAAAGACCCAACTGGATCCTATAAATGAAAAATATGGTACTTCAAATTTTCAAACTCAATCAGAGGGTGTAATATCAAATTAATTTTAGCAGAAGAGAGTTAATGATCTGAAACAGAAGTCTCAAAAAATTACCTGTAATGAAGTATTAAGATAATTACAAAGTAGAAAGATGAAGGTGAGATTAAATACTTGAAAAAAAAAGTAAGAAAGTCTAAATATCCATTTTAAATTTGATTCCATGGAGGAAATTAAAAAAAAAATCTGATGTGGCAATATGTAAAGGTCAATGATGTGATATTTTTGATGCAGTGGCCAATTACTGGGGTTTGTTCTCTTCCTTTTTTTTTTTTTCAAGTATCTACCAAATCTCAAATAGACGATAAAATAAGTAACTTATACTAAGATACAGCATAGAAAGGCTGTAAGACATTAAAAGTAAAAGCAAAGATCTAAAACTAGCTGGAGAAAAAACCCTACACATTTCATACAGAAGGAGCAGACTGGGTTCTCAATAATAATAGTGAAAGAATACACCGGAGTGACATCTTTAAGGGGCTGAAAAACAGTATCAAGACTAGAATTCTGTACCAGTCTGAAATCCGTCTCCATGATAATATTTTCAGGGAACAAAAATTAAGAAATTTTGTAACTAGCAGATATACACTAAAGGGAATTTTAAAGAATGCTCTCTAGAAACAGAAAGGAAAGTATACACAGGAAGCCTAAACAAATATATAAAGTAACATTTCACAGGAATGGCACCCAGAATTCTCAGTATCCATGAATTGCCCTATAACCTTTTTTCAAATATTTTTCCCCAAAAATCAAAAACAAAAGTTCACTGCTGCTTGCTTTTATTGTTCTTTTATTCTGAAGACAGTTAAGAATGTTATGAATAAAGATATAAAAGTAAATAAACCATACATGCAATACTTGCTACCTGTGTGACTTTATGAAAGTGTTTAACCACTTTGGGGGTCTTTTTTAACTAATATTACCCAATTAGATTTCTTCTAAGCTCCTTTTTAAATCATCAAGAATGCTACATTTTTATAATAACATGGACTCCTTTCAGGTATTTTTAAATGATTTCTATATTCTATTTAATTATAAAGGTAATTGTCTAAATACAAAATAGCTATTTTTCTTCACTTTTACAGAAAAATATTTCAAAGATATTGTTTCCCTAAAATTCATTTTAAAACAAGAATTATACATCTTCTTTTTGGTCTTCTATACCTATTTCTTATTCTTCCCTCACAAGTAAATGAAGTCCTCAATGAAGTGTTTCTTATTTTTTATTCAAATTACAATCTTGATGTTTCAGTTAAGCAGGCTTAGGAAAAAAAACTTTATTCTAAACTTCTAGAACAGATCCTAGAAATCAGTCTATTGTTAGATTTTAAAGATATCATGAGTCACTTAAAATTGCAGGACTAACACTTGTGGATTTGGCTATACCTTATATAGTTGTATGAGTAAAGAACTATCATCAGGTTATTAAAGAAATCCATAATTTGCCAAAAATTAAAAAATACTTTTACATCAGTCAAATTGGCTAAAAAAATGTTTTATAAGCAGTCCTTGTAGCCATTCATATAAGAAGGGATGATGGTATATGGGAATGATTAGCTGAGTACCTTCTCAGAAAAGTGTGGACTCTGTGAAAGACCATGAATGCAAATGCTGAAACACCTTTTAAAATAATTCAGACTTGTATCACCTTTTTTGCTAGTCTTTTGTTGTTAGACTTTATTGTAATTCTCATATCTTAAAATGTATTAATAAAATAACATTAAATAAAAAAATAAAATAAAGTAACATTTCAGCTGGAGATGTGGTAGTTAATTTAGTGAAGCTCTAAGATCTTGTAAGGACATGAGATGGATATTGATTACATTTAAATTTGAAAAATATATATATATGAAAGAGCTATCCATTAACTATGTAGAACCAGAATTATGATAAAATATTTTTAAAAGATAATTATGCATACTTATAAGAAACTTGTAAAATAGAAGTATATAGAAAGATTAAAAAGTTTACAAAAATAAAAGATAATCTACTAAAAGCAAACAAAAGAAAATTATTATGTATATTTATATCAGACAAAATTGTCTTTAAAGGCATTACTTTAGTTTATTTTTTTTTCTCTTTTTTTCATAATTTTATTGAGAAACAAATAGCAATGAGACAGTTTCAAATCAAATTGCTAGGACAGTTTCAATAATTAACTACTTTAGTTTAAAAGTCACACTATAACCTTACTGTTGCTGAGGCTGGTTGTGGTACTTTGAGCGGGAGCTCTAGTTCTTACCGTGAGCATGGCTTGCTGGCTCCAGTGCAGATCCCTCAGCCTGGTAGCACAGATCCTTCATCCTGCAGGCACAGACTTGGTAGCTTCTAAAACTGACCTTTGGGCCTTCCCAACACAGATCGTGAAACAGACCTGTACAAGATTTTTCTCTGGGCTCCAGGCTTCCAGTTGGACTTACGGGATGCACTCTTATGAGTTCTAGGTCTTCCTTCGAACTTATGAAAAGCATAATTTGTGGGATCTAGGCCTTTAGCTGGACTCTTTTTTCTTTGATATGTGGGCAGATTTCTTGTGTTCTTTTTGTATATGATTCTTTTGGTGATTCATTATAAAATAATCTTATAAAATGTGTGCTGTATTTTATTGTTCACCTTGCAAAACTCCAAAATAGGACACTTTTATAAGCTGAGTTTTAATAAATAAGAAAGCCCTCAAGACAAAACTGGAGTGCATCATCTCCTTTGTTATTTAGTCGAAAATATGTGTATGAGTTTTCTGTATATGTTTAGCTTTAATAATTTAAATCCTTGTTTCTTTGC
>NW_004524663.1:7908203-7910132 GCF_000260255.1 Octodon degus | reverse complement strand
ACAAAAGTATCTAAGGCCCATGGTAGGATGGAAGGAAAAGGTGTTGTCTAAGAGATAAGACTAAAGTACAGTTTATAAAATCTATAACATGCCAAGAATTTAGACATTACTACAAATTCAGTGAGGATCCTCATAAGACATTTTAAAGTAGGAAAATGAAGTAATTAAATTTGAATTTTAGAAAACTTGATCGAATAATACCCTACTTCAACTATTTTAATAAAATGAAATTATTAGTAATGCACTTATCTGTCAGTGTTTATGTGAAAAATGTGCCTGTGTATGAGTGTGCATCTGGAACATTCTAGATGTTGCTTCATTTCTAGTATTTTATTTGCTTTCTTACTTCAAACACTGAGATAAACCACTTGGAATGAAAGACTATAAACCAGCCAAAGACAGTCAGAGCTTCCAAAGGAACATAAAACCCAAGACATCCCAGTTTTAAGTTGACAGGTCAATAAATTCTATGGAAATTTATTATATATTCCCTGAAGTGTTTTCTATCTAGCTCTTTTTATATTTTTTGTCTTTATGCCAAGTCAGCTCTAAATTTATATACATAGATAGAAAGATAGATAGATAAAAGAAAGAGTCTGTAATTGTGAGTTGTGCGGTTTTTAGTCATTATCCTTGACATTTTTCCTTGCAAATAGATTTTGCATCTGTTTTCATTAAGGTTTACATGAATGATTAACAAATAGAGTATCAACAGGGGAGAAATTACACATCTTATTCATAAGGATGTCACATTCTACTGTACCTTCAAGCTGTGGCTTTTACCCCCATTGCTCATATTTCTCACTTTACAGACATTAAGGCTTTCACAAAACCAAGATTTCAAGCAGCTAAATATTGCCTAAAAGAGAATGTCCCACTGGGTCTCTTTCTACATATCTGAAAATAAGCTATATTAGAAGTAACCAAATTTACAGAAGAGGATGTTTGTCTGGGTTACAAAGGAAAGGAACATCATTTTGGCTTTGTCTCCCAGCTTCCAAGTGGGACTAGAGTGTCACTTGTCACTTCTGGAGTTATTGCTGGAGGATCTTTTCAGACAAACTTAATATTTAATGGATTTGGTCCCTTTCTCTTTTTAAGAATTCTGAGTAGCATTGTTAAATTAGCATAGTTTGTCCTCTAAGTTTTCTTATCCTTCATTTGGACCCTCTTAGGTAGTACTTTTGATTCCTGGCTGTCCCAAAAGCATGTCCCTGTCTGGCCCAACAAACTTTTTATCCAAAGCAAGTGTTTCTCTTTTTTATCTCTTACCCAGTTCAATTTTGGAAGCCAGTTGTTCGTGAGATTTATTCCCTCCAATATTTTAATGGTTGAGAAGTATTTCTACTGTTATTACTTCTAGAGCTATTTGTATTTTTACTAGAACTGGCTTTCCTTCATTGAAAGAAATAAATGTTCAAGGATTATAGTAAAGTTGACTTGTTTTCTCAAGCAGTTTGCTTGGACTTTGCCTTTAAGCAGTTTACAAGTTGAGTAAGTGGTACAAAAAGCTGTTCAGGGTAGCAGGAGATTTTCTTAAACACATAACATAACCTACAGAAAGCTTGTGCTTCATAAACATTTAATAAAACTAAATGAGGAAATTAGACAGAATTAAGAGCTGAAGAAACTAGAGACAGGTTTGCTCATTTAAGATTCTGCAACTTTTCAGTGAATCAGGTGAGGAGAGAATATTCTAGAAATAGAAGTTTAGCAGGCAAATGAATCTTTGATTATCTGGTGCTGTCAAAAAGCAGCTCATTGGCCAAGCAATGGCCATGACTCATCCACATGGCTGACACTGACAAACAATCTGAGGTACAGGATCTCAAGATAAATCCTGAGGGGATTTCACTGACCTTATCAGACCCAAAAGCTACAACTCTTGTTGCACAGGTCCTGCTTTACCTTGGTCTTAACCACCCAGCA
>NW_004524663.1:7881551-7907653 GCF_000260255.1 Octodon degus | reverse complement strand
GCTCCTGCTAAGCTTGCGCGGCCGCCAACTCCCTCAGCCACCATCATGATTATCTACCGGGACCTCATCAGCCACGATGAGATGTTCTACGACATTTACAAGATCTGAGAGATCGCGGACGGGCTGTGCCTGGAGGTGGAGGGCAAGATGGTCAGTAAAACAGAGGGTGCCACTGACGACGCGCTCATTGGTGGCAATGCCTCCGCTGAAGGCCCAGAGGGCGAAGGCACGGAAAGCACAGTAGTCACTGGTGTAGATATTGTAATGAACCATCACTTGCAGGAAACCAGCTTCACAAAAGAGGCCTACAAGAAATACATCAAAGATTATATGAAACCAATCAAAGGCAAACTTGAAGAACAAAGACCAGAAAGAGTAAAACCGTTTATGACGGGGGCTGCAGAGCAAATCAAGCACATCCTTGCTAATTTCAAAAACTATCCGTTCTTTATTGGTGCAAACATGTATTCTGATGGCATAGTTGCTCTCATGGACTACTGTGAGGATGGTGTGACCCCATTTATGATTTTCTTTAAGGATGGTTTAGAAATGGAAAAATGTTAATGGATTTGATGGTAACCTTGGATCTATCATTTGTCATAACTGGCTGCTGCTTGTCATCTACACAACACCAGGATTTTAGGCAAATGGTACTGATGTCATCTTGAACGCTTCATTTATTTTGACCGTGATTTATTTGGAGTGGAGGCATTGTTTTTTAGGGAAAAAAACACGTCATGTAGGTTGTCTAAAAATAAAGTGCATTTAAACTCATTTGAGAGAATGCCTCTTAGTTTAATACATATCTAAACTAAGTCCATTGGTAGTGAACATGGAGAAGATAGAACCTGGTCAGAGACCACTGCTAAAAAGCGTAAGACTGTCTGCAAATAATTTCTGCAGTGGAGCTACTTCTGAGACTGGAATATAAGACAAGACAATTTAATTCTGAGTTGCAGAGAAGGGAAAGGGACTATGTTCATAGCAGTGCCAACATTTGAAGTGGAGCCTTACATATTTCATCACCTACAATGGAAGTAGTTAACCCTGGAAGAGATTACCAAAAGAATAAAAAGACTTAACTCAGTTGGAAGAGAGAGAGAGAGAGAGAGAGAGAGAGAGAGAGAGAGAGAGAGAGAGAGAAAAGCAGCACAGATTAAATGAGTGATTAGCAAACAGAAAGAAATGAAAGCAAAAGCATGGGAACATTAAAAAACAAAAATAAAGCCAGTATCTTTATCTTGGAGGTGAGAAGAAAATCTACTGAATTATTTGAAACCGTAACTAGAAACTATGGTTTGGAGTATAAGTCAAATAATAAAATTATCTAACATGAAACCTATAAATAATTAACCATACATTAAAACAGTAGCATTCACAATAGTAGTTCATCGCAAAATAAAACTTTGTAAGCATTAAAATTACATGTAAATTGTGACTAAACACAACACACACACACACACACACACACACACGCACGTGTGCATGCACACATTTTTGGAAACAAGAAGAAAACTTACCAAAATGGCAAATGAAAATGGTTGCTTGCAGGAGGCGGAATTAAGTATAATTTTCATTTTTTCCCTATACTTTAAAAAAAAATGTCCAAAACAGTTTCAATATTAAAGATTTTTAGGGTAAACATGTTATTTTTAAAAAGTAATCACTTAGTACAGATTAAAGACCTGAGAAAGTCTTCGCAGGGAGCTAGATACAGGGGCTAGTGAACAGAACATGCCAGTCTTGCTCTCTGACAATGACACATTCTTGTGGGAGCCAACTGAAGTGCTATGAGAACTGAGTTAACGCCTTCTGACATTAGTGTTTCCAATGGCTGGATTACCTTGCACAAAGCCCCACCTCTGAGAATTTCTGTTATCTCCCAAAACACCATCCTGAGGACCTAGCTTCTGACATCTGAAGCCCTGGGGATACAAACAAACCATAGATGTATGTGTATGTGTGTGTGTGTGTGTGTGTGTGTGTGTGTGTGTAATGTATGGAAAATTTAACAGTGTAGTGTTGTGTGTTAGAAGAGGCTCAGCAGAGATCTGTCCCTTAAATGTCAGTGAAAACAAACATCTTGCTATCAAGCAACTGATTCTGCTTTTGACTTGAAAGTACGATTAGACTCATTTAGCTTCTATCTGATTAAAAAGCATCAAAATATACCTAATAAGCCTAAGAGACTAAAAGGCAGCAAATGCCATTTTTCTCTAGGATGCATTTGGAAGAAGGGAGGGCAGTGACGCTGGAGCTGCTATGGGCAGAAGGGAAGAATGTAAGACCCTTACCACCCTGCTGGTTCTGTGAGAAGAGACTTGGAAATCACCAAATTGCCCTTTACCCTGCCTTTAGTCAAGAAGAAAGCTTTTTAAGAAGAAAAGCTATCACTGGATGCCATCTATAAGTGAATGAAACTGGACAGGAATTTTCACAAATCTACCAGGAGCTATGGGTGGCGTTTATCCTTTATGGTTGCCTTAGTCACTTTCCTCATCATTGAGACACAGCACTCAACAAGAAGTTCAGGAGGAGAGGTTTATTTTGGCTCACAGTTACAATCCATGGCTGGGAAACCCCAGAGCAGAAATGGCATGAAATGGGGCATGTGGGAGCAAAGCAGGTCGCACGATGGCATCAGGAAGCAGAGAGAGGGGTGGAGCTGGAAATGAGCTATGCTTTTCTAGGCCAGGCCTGATGACCAGGATCTTCTGGAAAGTTCCGTCTCGTAACAGAAGGTCAGCCAAATAACCTCCATGTTTCCATCACACCGCAAAAGCCCCACCTATAAAAGCATGAGGCCTCGGGGAGACATTCTCCATTTAATGATAATCATGGTTGAAGTAAAAGTAGTATATTTAAAAAGTTCCTTTGTTATGTGCAATTGTAAAACTTTAGGAAAGGTAAATTTTAAAAATAATGTTTACTTTTTACTTTGGCACATGTGTAGATCACATTTTCTTGTTTTTGTCATAAGCAAATATTTGTATAACAACCAATAAAAGGAAGATTTATACACTCTATGGGATAAAAATCAAGATAAAACAAATAAATATTCATAAAGACAAGACTATAAGAAAATATGGCCACTACCCTTGGTGCCTGTCTTTGGGACATATGTGAGTGATGCTTACCTTTCGTACCTCTCTGAATGTTATCTGAACTTTCTGAAATAGGAATGGGAATATAATACGCATGGTATAATTCTACTTTGCAAAGCTTAAAATCACATGCTTACATAATATATATCAGGGAAATGGTTAGATAGATGATAGACAATAGATAGGCAGCCAGGTAGGTAGGTAGGTAGGTAGGTAGGTAGGTAGGTAGGTAGAAAGAAAGAAAGAAAAAATGTGGGAGAGTGATCTTCCCTAAAAGATTAAGATTGGGAGGGCCAGCCAAGCCAGTTAGCTCAGCTGACTAACATGCCTACTTAGGCAGATGCAGGGACAGGGGTTCAATCCCTGTCATGCTGTGCCAGCCCCAGCCCCTGGGGTATGCTGAGATGGTGATTGAGACTGGGAGTGTTGGCGTGTGCCTGTAATCCCAGCACTTGGGAGGCTGAAAATAGGAGAATCACAACTAGTTCAATCTGTACAGTGAGACCCTGTAGATCCTGTACCAAATACATTAAAAAAGAAAAAACAAAAAGATTGAGGGAGAAAGGAAAGCTGATTTTTAGTTGACATCAATGTACTGTTTGATATTTCTTGGGAAAAAATGTTTGTGACTTGAGCAATTTTGATAAAAATAAAGAAATTGGGAAAAAACATAGAGAAGTTTGACACTTAGCTGATCTCATCGGGCTTGTGTGACATTCTACACAGAGTACTTTTATCTGACCTAAAGAAAATATCTCTGTATCTCTATAGCTCTAGGATCTCAGCCTAGACTTTTACTCATGTTCCTTTACTTCCAATAAATTTGAAAAATAAATAACTACATAGAAATATCTCCAATTCTGTAGTGTACTAGAAGAATAGAGATCCAAGGAGACTTAATTAGGAGCCTCAGATTTCACTTCATTAAGTATATCATATAGGAGGTATTAAAATCTAATAATAGTAAAAAGTTTTTTTTTTTTTTTTTTGCCTTTGAAAACTAATCTTTTGGGTGAATAGGACTGTTTACTTTATTTAGTTTTGTCTCCTTGAGCCTAGATATGGAGAAGAATCCTAAACTACAGCAGTTAATAATTTCAAGAATTCAAGATTTGGTAAATTTTCATGTCATTTCTATTTATTGCATTGGCTTTTAGAAAGGAGAATTCTGATGGTTGAAGCAACTAGGGCTGCACAGTTAGTAGACCTGTAGTGTCCATTGGTACTGGGCAGACACCGCGCGGAAGCACAACAGTCTGGAGAGTTGTGGCGTTCCCTAGGAGCTCTGCTCTCTGATTTGCACAGTGGCTGGACGCAGGTCACCTGTCCCAAAGGGAGTCAGCAACTGCTCAGAGACTGAAAAACTCTGAGGTTCCTGTGAGTGCTAAGGAAAACAGTCACTGCTCACTCTCTGTTCTCTAGTTATTTTACTCATTTATTTTGCTCGTTTCATCCCTTATGTACACTTGTCTTTATTCTCTGTATAGGTGTTGAATTCTCCCTCCCCAAATGGAATATATATATATATTACTTGAGTCTTTGGTTCCCTAGAATGTGATCTTCCTTGGAGTAAAGGCCTTCCCCCAGCTCATAACATTAAAGTGAGATCTCTGTTATACGCTCTTATCCAGTGTGAACAGAGTCCTTGTATATAACTCTAGGTAGTATATAGTAATGTAGGTCCAAAGTCAGACCTCAGTGAAAACCTAAATAAGGAGTGGGTGCATGCAGAATGATGCAGCAGGCAGAACTGCATTCTGTAGTCCAAACTCATGGCCTCATATGGGTCACTACCTGAAAATCAGGGACCCTGAGGCTATGTCTTCCTTTCTGCCCAGAAAACAGACTTTGTTTGTGATCATGAGAATTTCTATTTATCCAAGCAACTGTAATTATGTAAGAGATTGATTGGATGTAACAATCTGTCAAGAAGATAAATGAAATAAACCTACAGCCACATCTCAGGCAGCCCAGAAGCCAGTACTTGTCAGCAAGTCCTGTGTCCTGATTTGCCAAGGTGAGATTTGGGAAGCTGAATTCCAAGCCAGGATTAGGCTGCACTACTCCAGTGACCCAGTTATTTCAGATGGCAAGCTTCACCTTCTCCCCCAACACCCCCTTTGGGAAATAAGCAGAAGCACTACTAGACTGTTTTCTCAGAAAATTATACGTACTGTGCTAACATCTTACAGCTTGTTGCTTCTTCATTTATAACTTGGGCTATTTATAACTTAGTTCCTAGAAGTCTTACAGGAATATCCAGCATGCAGGCCAGGGTTTCCCTACACACCAACACTAGCACATAAACGTCTCCCAGTTGCCACTGAGAACCACCTCAGACCTTGTCAGCTGCCGTCCCTTTGATGGTAACGGTACCGTGCTTTTGCCTGGGGAATAATTAATAATGAATCTGTCAGTAAAGGTTCGTATCCTTTTCTAGTATTTAATCTATTTCTAAATTCACTTCTAAATTATGTTTGTGAATAATTTGGGGCTACCACTGACCATTGAAAAAGTACATTATTAAAAGTGAGGGTTCTATATTCACCCCTAACTTAACACAATTTATACAAACATGAGCTTTGAAATCAATCAGAACTGGGCCTTCGGTCTTAGCCTCCTTGATAACTGCTCTATCTCCAATCCTTTTCCAGGTGGGGAGTGATAAACAGAGCTTCTACTGCCTTCTGAAGTGGATCAAGGTAAGAGAAATGCAGCAACACCTCAGTCCTAAAATGCTTTTGTTCACGAACAGTTCAGTTTGGAAAGAGAAGCTGTTGGCAAAATTTTGCTTCCATTTGCACACTGTGGGCTGGGAAAGTAGCTCAGTGGCAGATCGCTTGCCATTTGCAAACTGCGTCAGGTGACCGTGACCATGGCCATCTTCCCCCAGGAATATGAGAACAGAGTTGTGAAGTGAATTAAATGAATGAACCAAGGCACAGTGGTTCATTTTTTGAACTTTGCCTCAGAGCCTCTGTAGAACCTTTGTCCTGATATGGCTAGGTTTGTGTGGACAGCTGTTGTTGTTGCTGCTGTGGTTATAGTAGTTCTAACATTGCTATCCTAGACTAGTGGTTTCAACATGACTTGAGAACTTATAAGGTGCAAATTCTCAGTCACACCCGCAGAACTAAAGTCCAGGAAGTGAGGGCATAAGAAGGCGCTCACATGACATGCAAGCTCAAGTTTGAGACCCTCTGGCGTAGGTAAAGCGAGGCCTGAGTTTAGATGTTGAGTACTGAGAGCACCAAATGGTAGCCAAATAGAGTGCAAGGAACCTAGAGTTCTTATACAGTCTGGAAAGAGGTTATACAGAGAAAGGAGCCAGGAAGATGTCAAGAAGCCTGAATTGGCTTGCATGGAAAGTCTAGCCCAGTGGTGGTAAAAAAAGATTTTAAGAATAGAGTTTCTTAGTTTATTAGTTAGCTCAACTGCTACATGATGTGACTTTTTTTACTTTTGTTCTCATACTTAAAGCTCTTTACCAACATTGCTGTTGCCTAAAATAAACAATCTGGTGGTGACCTTATTTCAAGGAGAGAGGAATGGGAGTCTGAATACAAACCAAAGTGTGATGGAGGAAAGAGAAAAGTTATTAATGCAGGCAAGACCTCAGAGTCAGAGATCATTATAAACCAGGGCAGAGATTTTTCAACTGCAGCATTGCTGACAGTTTGGACTTGATGGTTCTTTGTGGGAGCTATCATATTAATTATAGGATGTTTTTTAGCAATTTTTCTAGGCCACTAGCCACTAAATGCCAGTAATAGCTCTACTGACTTATGACCACCAAAAACTATCATCAGCCATTATCAAATGGGAATAAAATCATCCCACTTGAAAACCACTACTCTGTAGTCTTCTGGGAGTACCGGATTTCCTTAAAGCCATGTAATGAGTGAGGTAACCAGGATGTGCTGAGCCATTCTTATCTAAATCATAAGTGACCAGCTAATCTTAGCAATATCTCTCTTAACAGAGAAATGTGAAATAAAATGATGACATTTGTAAAATACCTAATGTATGTAGTGTCCCTTTTGCATTTCTTTTGTTAAATTATACCTTCCCTTTATTTTTCACTCTCAGTTTTTTCACACCAGTCTGGGTAAAAGTTTTGCTTAGTAAAACCAGGGCCCTAGTAAACAGTGTGTGCGGAGCTTAATGATACTTGACCATGGAGGAAACATGTATGTCAAGAAAATCATGAAGTACATATCTGAAAATGTAAGGCTGGTAAGTTGTGGATAGTAAAAAAGAAGAATATCTAAAATGGAAACCATTGTGGTACAACTCAGCCTATTTCTGTTTTCAAAACAGAATGCAAAATGAGCTCATCCTTGTTAATGTTTCTTGAACTTATCTAAATTCAAATCTTATATTCACTCAAGGATTCACTTAAATCAGTGAGCCCCAAATTTTATTTCCTGGTCAAATTTCTTTTTCTTTTCTTCTTTTTTTTTTAATTTTAGGGAAGGGTCTAGAGGGTTTTCAGGGTCTCACTACTAGATCAGACTCCTAGTGATTCTCCTGTTTATAGCCTCGCAAGTGCTGGGATTATAGGAGTGTACTACCACGCCCAGTCTCAATTGCTATCTCAAGGGGCCAAGGAGAAGGCTCAGTAGAATAAGCACTTCCCTGGCAAGCACAAGGGCCTGAGTTCAATCCCTGGTTCTATAAAAAAAAAAAAAAAAAAAAAAAAAAATTGCTGTCTTAGTGCAACCCCAAGGGCAGGGCCTCCCTACAAGCAGGCCCAGTGATCGATCAAACCCCTGGCCCCGGTGCCTGCTTGTAGGAGCTTTAATACACTGAGCTATGTGGCCAGCCCTTAAATTCCTTTTTTCTTTTCTTTTCTTTTCTTTTATTTTCTTTTCTTTTCTTTTCTTTTCTTTCTTTTTTACCTTTTTTGGTGGGTGTTGGTACTGGAGATTGAGCCAAGTCTTCACAATGAGCTATATCTTTTGCCCAAGCTGTGCGTAAACTTGTGATCCTCCTGCTTTACCTCCCAGAGATTTGGGATCACAAGATTTTACCACTATGTCTAGCTTCTCCTTTTTTTTTTTTTTTTTTCCCCTATTGTGTTTTTATTTTCTTTGCTAATGTGTGTGTGTGTGTATGTGTGTGTGTGTGTGATCTTGACATAGTTACTTTAAACTCTTGGCCCCTTAGTTTCTGCCTGTCTCTGCTTAAAATTATTTGTTTTCATTCCAGATAGGCCATTTCTAGTCTATAGCAGAACTGAAGCAATAGTTTTTCATTTCCTACTTTCATCTATCATGAATTCCATAGTAATCTTTCAAGGGCATATTTCCAGTGTTTTTAAAAACTTTTCGCATAAAATTCCATCTCTTTCCTAATTCCTTGTCTCTGTAAAAACTCAACAGAAAAATATTGTAACCTTAAGTATTTATAAAAGTATAAGTGTATTCTGAAAATAAGTCAAATTATTTAAACAGCATCTTGTTATACATAAAAACAAAAAGATGGTAGCTCAATAAATAATGAAATGTTTATAACTTGTTGCCTTTACCTGTGAAGTAGGGTCAATTGTACACCTGACTTATGGGATTATGAGGATTAAAGTCTTGACCACATAATGCGTATTCATGTACATTAACTATATACCTTTTTATAAATATACCTTATAAAAACAGCATGAGCTTATAAACACTCTCTATAACTGAACCACCTTCCAAAAACCCCACCTATGAGTACATGAGACTTCAAAAGACATTCTGGATTAAAATCATGCTATTTCCTCTGGCCTCAAAAGAGCCATAGACATCTCTTCATGCAAAATACATTTAGTCTCATCCCTAAGAGTTGCAAAACATCTAATAGTTTCAGCATTGCTACAAAGTCCAAGTGCAAAGTCTTCTCTGAGACATAAGGCAAACTTAGCTGTGAAGTCCTGTAAAAATTAAAGGAAACTTAAACACAGAGGCATGGGGTAAACACAGAGGCATGGGGTAAACACAGAGGCATGGGGTAAACACAGAGGCATGGGGTAAATGTTTCTTTTTCAAAAGGGATAAGGAGGGTCATTGAAAGAAACTGGATCAAAGAAAGACCAAATCTTAGCATGGCAAACATTAAATCCACAGTTCTGTGTCCTGCTTCCTGGAGCAATCTCTGGTGAGAGTGGAGCTCCAAGCCACTTGGGAGGCCCCTCCCCTAAGGCATGGTAGTGGTTGCAGCCTTTGTGGCCTTTCTCTTGGTCAGGCTTGGCTCACTCTTTGTGGGCCCACCCAACTCTTCCACATCACTGGTGTCCCTAACTTTCTGGAGTCTCCACTGCACTTTCAGCTCCACACTCACAGCTTCACACACTGCCTTCTCAGGGGCACATTGTCAGACCTCCTAGGCCTTCTTCTGAAATCTCTGGAGAAGCCTCTCTGACCCCCAAGTATTGCATTCTGCATGTTGGTAAAACCAGCACCACATGGACCATGCCAAGGTCTGGTGCCAGCTCAAACAGTAGCCAGGCACCCCCAGATTGTGGCTGTACTGGCCTCTACACATCTGGATGGCTGGGCACTGAGAACCACATCCTGGGGAATTGGTGCCCTAGGCCACAGTGGTGAATCTGCCATGTTACTTATTTTATTTTTGGGACAATAGATATTAATATGAGTTTTTTTGGTGAACTAAAATCTCAGCATTCGGGTTAAGTATTGTGTTGGCACTATGTGATAAATAGTGGGTTTTGAGTTGTAGTTTCACATTTGTCTCTAAGGTTTTGCCATCACTGCCCTATGCTATTGTTTTCTTTCTTTGGCTGGGGCTCTTATCTCAAATTAACCCTTGAGTTTGAGAAAGGGTGTTGGCCTGCTGTGTCCTGATTTATTCAAGTCATCTTTCTCATCATCTTCTTGTAAAGCACTTGGCTTCCCTTTAATGCTAATCTTTTTAGCAACCAAATTTCCTCAGGTTCATCTTTGTAGACTCAGGACTTTACCAGACTGTCCACTTTGGTCAGACTCAAAGCTTTTTAAGTCATTCAGCTGTGCCATTTGCTGCTGGTTCTCAAAGGAGACCTGAACGAAAGCACCCCACAGCACCTACACCACTGCATGACTATAAGACTATAAAATTTCCTTCACCAGATTAATTTATCCTTAATCTCAATCTCCAACAAAGTGTCAAAACATGAGCAATATGTAGACTTTTTTTTTTTCAGAGAAAAACACACATGACCTAAAGTCTGACTGCCAAGTGAGTCCTTGTTCCCAATAGAAACCTCTGCTCCTGGTCGTTACGGGCTGTGGTCTTCGAGTTCTGACCAGAACTTCCCCTCCAGCTCAGCTTACTGCACTCTAGAGCATTATCTGGGCAGTGTCACCAAACCTTTCCAAAGTCTTCTGAGCGACATGGTCAGATGGCATTGCAGCAAATACCAGTTCCCTGGTACCAAAATCTTCGTTATGTATCTTATTGCTCAGACACACACAACACTTGCCACCTGATGGATGAGAGGTTTGCTTTAGCTCTCAATTCAGTAACTTCAGTCCTGGCATGATCGGTTGTCTGCAGACCACGGCCACACAAGAATGTGAGGGGAGGACAAGAGCTCATGGTACAGAGACTGACTGTGAAGCAGCCCTTTGCCACTTCTACTAGGAACATTTTTAGTGGTGTTCATAGGAACATTTTTAGTAGCCCTAATCCCATGGTGTTCATATACATGGATTACTTTGTTTACTGCTTGTCAGAAACTATAAAGGATCTGAGACTTTACCCTGAGATTTGTACGCTAGCAAGTCAACCTGCTACAATTCCATGGGTGCTGGCAGAAGACAAAAACAAACAAATAAAACAACTGTGGTGGATTGACAGCTGGTGGTCATGTTGTAACACCCAAGTGAACTGAACTAGCATGGTGCTGAGTATGGGAGGCCCACCTGCAGATCGCTGGCAGCAGCATAAGAGGCAGAACTGGAGAGGAAGAAACTGTGGGCAGTTGCTCGTTTTCCTGGAGGAGCTCATCATACTGGCTTTCCTGATGAGCTCAGCAGCTCTAATTGATGAAGGAGCTCAGGATCTTACAGTCCCTGGGAATGGCTATGGTTTCCTTGGGGTTGGGGGACTCTGGTCCTCAATTTGAGCATGACTTCCTGGCTCTAGATGGGAAAGTAGTGCACCATTCAGTCTACTGGAGAAGCTTGTCATGCTGGCTTCCCTGATACAGACTCAAAGGCTATTCTCATCATCAGAATATCTCAGGACCTCACTATTCCCGAGGATGGCTCTGATCCTTTGTGAGAAGCTCTGGTCTTTACTTTGAGTGTTGCTTCCTGGCTTCTGGGACAGATTCCTCAGTTTGCTGGCACAGACTCTTTAGCTCCCACCACTGACCTTTGGTCCTTCCCAGTGCAGATCCATGAAACAGGCCTTCATGAGACATTGTTGTGGGCTCTAGGTCTTTAACTGGATTCATGCTGGACATTAGCATGGGATCTAGGCCCTCAGCTAAATTCTTTTTGTCTTAGCATGTGGACAGATTTCCTGAACTCTTTTGGAATATGATTCTTTGGGTGACTATTATAAAATAACTTCATAAACTATGTGTTCTGTATTGTTTCCTTCTGTAAACTCCAAATTACAGAAACACTTCAGGCAGAGTTAAAGGACTATTTATTACTCACAGGAATAGCAGTAGCCAGGGTGTTGGCTTTTTTTTTTTTTTTTGAGCTAATTCTCCAATCCCAGTTCCCACAAGATGACACAAAGAGGGGTAGGATTATACATTCTGTAGAGAGCAGCTGAAGCTGAAAATTGGTCATAAATGTGGGAGTAAGACAAGACCAAAGTGCCTACAGCAACCAAGCTATCTTAGTCCCGAGAAAAGCATCTTGCCTGGGACAAGTCCAGTTGCTAGTCACAAGGCAACCTTGTGTATCCCAATAGAAACTGTGAAGAGTCTAAGTAAACACCCATGTGGTGCTTATTCAGTTCTTCTCCTCCCATCAGGACCTCAGCTCTTGTCTCTTGTCTTTATTTTCTAAATCCCCTTGCTATTTCTCCCCAGGACCATCGAGAGCTTCACAGATCTCAACATTTGGTGAACAGGCAGGGACACATCCGGGAAGGAGACTTGGTGGGTGGAACACTTCTCACAGGATTTGTGTGCAATAGAGGGTAGAGAAGCTGAATATTGGAGTTCAATATTCAGCACAGGAGTATAGTATTGGTAAAGACTGGGTGCAGAGCTCTACTGACTCTTCCTCAATAGATCAATAGATAGATATATAGATGTAGATCAATCTGTCTATCTATTGATCGATTGATCTATTGATCTATTGATCTATCTATCTATATCTGGCTTACAAGAAGCCAAAGAGAAAAAGTTAAAAATTACTAGTAGTTAAAAATAGGACAAATAGAGTTTAAAAAACCATAGGTGTTTGTAGATATATATAAAAATGTTGTTTTCTTGCTTCCTATATTTACCTTACTTTTTAAAATCACCATGAAAGACAGCTCAGAGTACAATTTTTTTTAAAAAATGTATTTAGTACAGGGTCTACAGGGTCTCACTACATCTACAGGGTCAGACTCATAGAGATCCTCCTGTGTTCAGCCTCCCAAGTGCTGGGATTACAGGTGCATGCCATCATGCCCAGTCTCAGTTGTCATCTCCGAGTGCCCTGGGGGCAGGGGCCGCCTTACATGCCCAGGATTGAACCCAGGTTGCTGAGTCTGTCTAAGCAGGCATTTTAGTCTGCTGGGCTATCCAGATGGACCTCAGAGTACAATTTTAAAGTCAAATCCCAAGCATGAAAAAGAAGGCAGAGCAAAGGTAATACTGATAGATCAAGCTTAAACCCTCTAGCTTTGCTCAACCAGATGCAAAAGAAAATAATCTTTTAAATTGCTCAAGGCTAGTTTGGGGTAGTGTGGCACTGCCAGAGGGAGGGTTATAAACCAGGTATGGGGAGGGCCCCAAACTCTGGTCTTAGGTGGACTCAGTAAGGATATTCCAGCCCCTGCACATCTGTGGACCCGATCTATCAGCTGCTCATGTATGTTGCCAATCATGGGTTTGGGTGCCCGAGGAAAAATAGGCAGGGGCAGACTGTGGCACACCCTGGCTCTAGCTGAGGTGTGTACCATATGCACTGCTGGCACCAGAAGTTCACTCAGTGCAAACAGTTTCTGTGCTCAGAAAGGAGGCAAAAACAGGACATTCAGGGGCCAAACACAGAGTGAGAGTGACAGCTGGCTGGAGGCTGTCTCTACAGAGGCAGTATCCACCTAGTTGCTGGTAGGAGAGTGTGGGCAATGGAGCCTATTGCTGGTTCTAAGACAGAACAATGGAAATGCTGCCAGCAGCTTGCCTAGCCCGAAGGAAAGACAGCAGAGGCTGCAGCCAGAGGCAGGAGCAAAACATTATTCAAATCACTCTAGATTCTCATTATGTGCAATGGTCATTCTTCCCTGGCCAAAATTTTAAAAATTATATATAAATAAATGAATAGGATCCAAAGATCTGGGTCTTTTGGCACCTACTGAGTTCAAAGATAGAATTGATTAGTTAAAGAAAAAAAAAATTTAGGAGCTTTTAGACACAAAGGCGGATGGACTCCAGGTGTGACAGCTACAAGTCTACAGTAACGTAAGTGCTAGATCGCTGACCTGGACACATACAAAGAGCCATTCCACTGGGATTAGAGCCATTTTCTCTCTCCATTGCAACTGACACTAAAAGGAAAGCCTTTACATTTTTCCCTCAAAGTGATTGATTTTAAGGACTGTCTCCATCCTCAAGATAATAAAACAGTTTGCCTTTAGTTGACAAAAATAATATTTTCTAAGATATACAATAATGAGGATATTTAAAATATTAAAGTTCTCTTGCTTCCTAATAAGGTTGATTGCCTGCTTTATCATCCTAAGTTTAATATTTAAAAAGGCTTGATATTTTGCAAACAGATACAAAGGTTTGAAGTGTACCCTGAGAGCATTTAGGTTTGAACAGTCGCTTGACTTTGATATCTCATTTAAAAATCAGCAGGCCTGATGGTGGCCTTGAAAAGGGCACAAGCCATGATAACGTCTTCCTATTATATTTTTATTCAACAAAGAACAGTTATCTCAAACTATTCAGATCAACCTTAAATGATTTTCAGACTTCATTTGGTAATATTAATTGGCTCCACCCAGCTTCTGGGCTAATTGCTCTGGTGTTATTCATTGTCATTATCCCTCAGACAAATTAGTTCAACTTGCTTCTGTTTTCACACGTGGTTATTTTAGGTTAAGGGAGGTGGTGTGGTGGCTGCTTCTTGCAAAATGTAGGGCAATTCAATTGGGTAAAGCACAAAAGCTAATTTGGGGTCAAGGATATGTTTGTATTTTGCTAGAACATGCTGTTTGGCTGTATGATGGATTCAGATCTAGAAAAGAAATTGACAGCAATGAGCCAGCCTCTGACCTAGTTAAGGACCTAGAATGTTCAGTTGAGGGTAACTGAAACAAGAATCAAAGGTCTGAATAGGAGGTAGAGGATATAGAGTTAACTGAGCTGAAAGTTACTAGTGTTCTTAAGGTAAAATAAAATATAAATAAGGTATGGTAATTATAGATAAAAGATTCTATAGTTTTCAAATTTTTCAGTAAGAGATCTCCGCTAATTGATAAACAACAAAATCTGACTATTTATAATTATAAATTTCTAAAATTGTAGTAGAGTTACTATAATTCAATTTGGTCAAAATATATTTTAGTGCACTCTGATTTTATAAGTCTGTTTGTTCTGTGTACTTGGTTTTTGTTACCTCCATGAGCATCTGTTCCCTTTTAGTTGAGCTCAGCAATTTTTTTCTTTTAGCAATTGTTCATAATACAATTTAGAATAATGACTTAGAGCATGCTTCTACATGGGTTACCAGCTAGCTTAAGCCTTAGAAAAGTTGGTTTTCTCACAGAGCACCAAAATATTTAAGATAATTAACAATAATTCCTTAGAGTGGTGAGAAATTATTGGACAGGACTCCAGTTGGTAAATAGGGGAGTGGCCAACTTTGCTCATTAATAAGCAGCCCCCAAGATCTCAATAGTCTCTTGGGAAACACCTTCAATAATGTAGTCATGGAAAAAGATAATGTTTTCAAAGAAGTACAATAAGGTGCTCACATAAAAGGTGCTTTTGGTAAAACCTAAATTAAGAAAGGCTTTCAAATATGCATGACAACTCAATAATGTTAATCTCATGGTATATTAAATGTATTCATAATTCTGGATGTATAGGTCTCCCAAAATGTGAAACAAGGATTGCTTATGGTGGTAAGATTTTTCTTATAAAATGTCATCATGACTATCATGCTGCAATGTTATGTATGGTTTTGATTTCTGAATTTCTGTGTAAAATATATATATAACTGTTGCCTGTTAACATTCTATTAGGATTTAAATATTAGGATATCTATGGTTGTTAGAACATAACAGTTCCATTTTATGTTCTAAGATGTTTGATATTCAGATAACATAGTAGTATTAAGTTTACTGCCTCCATTATGATGTAATATCATTAATCTTCTCTTCTGGATAGTCAACAACCAAGATTTAGAGACCAAAAACTCAAGAGAGAGATAGGCTAACAGGATAGCCTAATTTTTGGCCCTAGCCCTCTAAGGTCAGCACCTAAAGAGAGTCACCTAGAGAGAAAAATATCTTTCAAGCTTTCACAGAAAGCAACTTGGTCAAGCAATGGCTGTGATTCACCCAGATGGCTGACACTGACAGAATTAAGAGGTGCTGTATTTTATTCCAAGATAAATCCCGAGGAGATTTAACTGATCCTGATAGAATAAGGAGTCATTTTTTTTTAAATACAGGTCTCAGGGTCCTGCCCCTTGGCTCAGATTTTTAAGTGTCTGCTTCAACAAAGCAGTCAGGCTCAGGTTGCTGTGGTTTGATCCCCACAACTCAGGTCAGCCAAACCTGCCCTGAGGGCATTCGGAACAAAAATAAATAAATAAATAAAATGTAGAAAGCAATGCCATAGCTAGTAATATGCTAGCTACAAAAAGGTTCAAATCACTAACAATGGCTGATGATTACCAGCACTGGTAACTCACTACTGTTATAGATTATTTGACTATATATAATTAAATTACTGTATACAGATACCAAAAATCTTTGGACTGCAAATATTTAGCCTAAACAAGTAATTTTATCCAAAAAGAAAAGGTCTCCTACAGAATTCTCCAAACACAGTTTCTCTAACTTCAACTAAACACCTAATATTTACACAACAAAACAAAAGAAGGAGATGTAGGGAATGGCTAAAAAAACCTGGAAATTGATATGTATGGGATAAGACAAAGCCAAAATACCTGAAACAATCAAGCTATCTTGATTCTGTAAAAAGTATCTCCTGGGACAATTCCAGTTGTTAAGCACTAGGCAACCCTGTGTCTCATGATACTAACTTTGTAAAGAGTATAAATGAATACCACTTCAGTGTTTATTCAGTTCTTCTCCTAACAGGAGAGAGAGGACCTCCACCTGACCTTAGCTCTTGTCTCTTGTCTTTATTTTCTAAATCCTCTCATTATTTCTCCTCAGGACCATAGAGAGCCATGCAGTTCATGACAATATTCATGTGCAGTGGGTTCCTAATGACAAAACAACCTTGAGTTTAGGGAAATTGCATCTCTACTCAGGTATAAATATGTCTCCTCTGTACTCTTGAGTGAGACACTATGGGTACTATCCAAGGCTTTTCATAAATATACCTCTTTGAAAAGATAATCTTAAATGAAGGATTTCTATCTTTCTTTACAAGATGCACAGAAATGTGAGCCAGCTTCCTAATGATTCTGTACCACAGACTCTTGAGGACTGAAATCATGTTTATTCATCTTTGTAACTCCAGTGCCTGGTATTGAGGAGGTAATTAATAAGCCCACTTTAGATAAACCATAAGCTGTATAACACTGCATAGGGGCCGTTTAATTTAAGAATTTGTTTAGCCTAAGAGGCCACTGTACCCTTTAGAAAGACTGTTGTATTAGTTTCCAATTGCTACTAAAATAAATTATCACAAACTTAGTGGCTTAAAACTACAAAAAATTTTCTGAGCATTCTGGGGGCTAAAAGTCTTAAATGCATTCTTATTAGATTAAAGCCAAGGTGCCAGCTGGATTACTTGTCTTCTGAAAAGAAGAAAATATACTTCTTTTTATTTTTAATTTATTTATTTGGTACAGGACACATAGTGATCCTCCTGTCTCAGCCTTCCCAGCACTGGGATTACAGGCATGCACCACTGCACTTGATTTCGGTGGCTGGCTAAGCAGACCCAAGGGTGGGACCAATCTAGCATGTGGTGCTGGGGGTCAAACCTGGGTCCTTGTGCTTGCCAGGCAGGTGCTTAGACCATTGAGCTATCTCCCTGGCCCCACAAATTTGCTTCTTAGCTTTTCCAAATTCTAAAGGCATTATATTCCTTGATTTGGGGGACTTTTCTCAGTCTCTCTCTCTCTCTCTCTCTCTCTCTCTCTCTCTCTCTCTCTCTCTCTCTGTATGTGTAGTACTGGGAGTTCTATCCAGAGACTTCCCCTGAGCTACATCTGCAGCTCTACCTTGTTTTATTTTTTATTTTGAGTGAGTAGTTAAACTGCCCAGGCTGGGCTCAAGCTTCTGATCCTCTTGCTTCAGCCTCTCAGAATTCTGGCTGCTAGGGTTAGCATGTTTGCCCTTCCTGTTTCCCTCTTCACCTAGAAAGACACTTGTGCATGCATTTGGAGCACTTGGATAATCCAGGTTATTTTCCCAATTTTCAGTCCATTTGGCCATTTTCAGTAAACTAATCACAGTTTGGGAGAGTTCACATATGGAAATACCTGCAAGGATCATTGCTCCGCCTGCCATAATTGCTTGCCATTTCATAGGCAGTCAGGTTTTTATGTTTTCAATGAGACGTCCTTGAAGTATAAAGTACAGTCATTTGGATTTTGGAGTAAGAAATGACTTATTCCTTCGCACTACTTTTTTCCTCTCATAATTTACATTTTGAATGTATGTAAAAATATTTTTTTACAAGTATTCTGCTTAGCACCCAAAGTATGCTAAGAAAATAAAATACTTTCTAAGAAATAGCAGGCAGCATACCATGTTCCCTTGCAATATTTCCACATTATATATAGAGGAGATTATGTATATTTTCTATTCTTCTATAAATTCCTTCCCTAGGAGATTTTTGCCAACATCAGTGAGTTCCTTTAAAGACTTAGAAAAAACTTGAACATGCCTTAGTGACATGCCTTATCTGACAGAAAAAAAAAGTGAGGTCTAACATAATATGTGCTAGGATTTCTATTAAACCCTTAAACTGACCATCTCAGCTAACCTTAAATAAATTAGAGAGGTAATGGAATACCCATCTGACAAAACTAAACAAAAAAAGGGGACACAAATGAAGGGCCATTTTGTATCTGTATATACAAAACAGGATAGATACACAGCTACTTTCTCTTAATTCAATGAGAAGAAAGATTTGCACTAATAGTGTTTGGACAGGATATCATGTCTGCATCTTGTACTATGAATAACCACTATGAAGATAACAATATGCAATGTATTAATTATTGAAACTGTCCTACCAATCGGTTTTGAAACTCTCATTGCTATTTGTTTCTCAATAAAATAAATAAATAAGTTAGACAGGTACTAGAATGGCCCTAGTGTAGAGGTGCACACTTACCTGAGGCCTAATAACTTGTGAAGGCACAAATCACAATTAGGTTCTGACTCTACAACCCTGATGCAGAAAACTTGGGCTAAATTTCTAACTTAGGTATGACATACATATGGAAAATGGATAAAACGTATTAATGAACACACACATAGCCATCATCTAGTGCAGGGGCTGGCATGGCCCATGGGCTGAATGCAGTCTTATACTGTGGCATGGTTTTGGGTTCTTTTTGCAAGGGAAGCAATATAATACAGGATGCATTTTATAGTATTTTATAATGAGTCACTCAAAGAATTGTATACAGCCAGTGCAGGAAACCTATCTGCAAACTAAATGCTAAAGAATCCAGCTGAAGGCTTAAAGCTCATAACAATGCCTCCCACCAACCCAACTGGAGCCCTGGAGCCCACAACAAAGTCTCACGCATGCCTGCTTCATGGATCTGTGCTGGAAAGGCCCAAAGGTCAGTGGTGAGAGCTAGGAAATGTATGCCAGCAGGATAAAGGTCTAGCCAGCAGGCTGAGGGGTCTGAACTGGAGCCAGGAAGCAGTGCTCAAGGTAAGCACCAGAGCTCCCCCAAAGGCACCACAGCCATTCTCAGCAACAGTGAGGTACTGTATTGGTCAGGGTTTTACTTAGAGGAATGGATATAATATAAGGAACAGATATTTACACAAGATATACAGTGTATAAGGAATTACATGACTGGCTTACCACAGTCAGCCACAGAGTCGTATGGGGGAGTGTGCAGAGGGCGTCTGCACACGCCAGACTGAAGTATTCAGTCCCAAGGTCTGAAGCTCACTGCAGTGCTCCATGCAAGTCTTTATTTGTCAGCTAATGGGTCTGTGCTGGAAGGCTGAGGACTCTGTGATGGATGCTGAGGAGTTTGCGATGGAAGGTGAAGGATCCAAGATGGAGGCCAAAGAGTCTATGCTGCAAGCCAGGCTGTGAAGTCCAAGCCTAACGCAAAGACTGAAGTTCCTCTGACAAAGTGGAACATGGACTACTTCCTCAGTCCCTTTATATGGTCTCTTTGTGCTGAGTCACTCGGAGGGCAGAACCAATTGTGCCCCAGGGCTGGACCGCCACCAGCCGCAACTGTGCCCTGGAGTCATCCAGCCAAGCTGACACGATGTATCAACCACCACAGGTCCTGAGCTCCTCCAGCAATTAGGAAAGCCAAGTTCACACTAGGAAAACCAATGCAACAAGCTTCTTCACGTGGCTGAGCAGTGCAGTATCTTCCCCTCTGGAGCCAGGAAGCAATCGATGCTCAAGATGAAGACCCAAGCTCCTCCAGAGTTCATCGGCAAAGCCAGCATGACAAGATCCTCCAGAAGAACAGCCTAAGAGAACTAGAAGCTTCCAACAGTTTCTCCAAACAGCATCCCTAACAGCATTTATGCCAGCTTCTCCTGTTCTGTCTTTGTGCCACTGGCAACAACCCTCAGGAGGGACCTCACGCACTCCGCACCATGCTAGTTTAATTCAACTGGGTGTAATAATTTAACCACCAGCTAGAAATCCACCACATACTGTAAGTAAAGTTTTATTGTGACATACCCATGCCAATTCCCCTATTGCCTATGTCTATTTTCACACTATAATGGCAGAACTGAGTGACAGAAACCATACGGTCCAAGGACCTAAAATAATAACCATGTAGACCTTCACAGAAATGGTTGGCTGGTGGAAGTCATTAATTGTAGCTAAATAGCTGTATATGATGTTGGGAGGTGGAGCCAAGTTGAAGGAGGTGGGGCATGGGGTGTGGCCTGGAACAGTTTCTCTCCTCTACCATGTCTCTTTGCCATGTTTTCCTATGTTGGAGCCAATCAACTATGGACTGAAAGCTCCACACACTGGGAGCCTCAATAAATCTTTCCTCATTTAATTTGTTGGTATCAGGTTTTGTATCCCAGCAATGAGGAGGAAAGAAACAAAGGTTCTGACTGAGTCTCCAGCTTGCAGACAGCAGCTGAGGGCCTTCGCTGTGATCCACACCATATAGCTAGTCAGTGCCTTCATCTCATTCTCTCTTTCTGCCTCCCTCACCCTCCCCATCCTCTCCTTCCCTTCTCCCTCTCCTTCTCTCTCCCCCTCTCACTACTCTCTCCCCACCCTTTCCCCTCCTGTTTCTCAGACCTCTCACTTAGATGATGACAAAGAACCTTGCCAACAGTCAGGAGCCTTTCTGCTCTTAACTGGCCCTCTGCTCCATCTGTCACCACTCCTGTCTTAGTGGTCATGACTTTTTAAAAATAGTTATAGAACCTAAATAGTACCAAACTGTACTACTGTATAGTTTTGTTTTGCCTGTCTTTAAGCTTTATAAGAAATATCCCATCCATGTCCTCTGTAACATACACACATGGCTTTCTGTTGGATGTATATGTAAGAATAGACTTGCTGTATCAAAGAACAAGAGTTGTTTTTTACTGTGACAGATTTTTCCAGATCAATTTCTCAAGAAAAACTTCATACTTGGATCAGTTGGTCCACATTCTCACCAACACTGTGAATATAAAATCTCTGGAGTTTCATTTACTTATTTATTAAAAATATCAATAGGCAAAGTTATCTCAATATCAATGTGGTTTCATTTGTGTTTTCATGATAGCTGTAGACCTTGAGAACTTTTTCATTTTCTTATAATAAATTACGCACTATAATTTCCTTATTCTCTGGAATGATTTTTCAAGTTTTTTTCTATTAGGTTCTTTATACCTTTTATTGATTTATCCTTCTTTATATATTCGGGAGACTAGTCCTTCATAAGTTATAGGTGACACAAATAGCCACTCAGTGGCTTTCCTTGTCACTCCTTTTATATTATCTTTTGATGAAAAAAATTCCTTGATTTTTAATGTTGTCAGATTTACTGCACTTTCTTTTATGGTTAGTGCTATGTTTGTGTTTTCCATTCTTCCCTGTCCTGCAGATACTCTCCTGCCTCATCTTTTAAAGCTTCACAGGTTTGCTTTGCACAAGACTTTAATGGAACTAGAATTCATTTTCATATGGTGTAACATAGAAGTTAATAATATTTTTCCTATATTGCTACCCATTTCTCCCAACACCATTGATCAAAGACACTTTCCATCCTAGTTTTCCTCAGGGCTTCTCTTGCATATGTGTAGAACTCATGAATGCACAGATACAATCTCTATGTCATCTGTTCCATTTTCTTGTCATATTTGTATATCGCCACGTAAATGTCATACTGCCTTAATTATTATAAAGTAAGTTGAGAAAACTAGTAGAGCAATACATCCCATCTTGTTCCTTAAGGGTGTATGTGGTTATTATTAGCTGACTGTCTTCCAGATAAAATTCAGAATTAACCTGTCAAGTTCTACAAGCTCTAGAAAATATATAAATCAACTTGGGGTATCTTGACAATTTTTGCAATATTAATCTTTCAATACACAATTATAATATATCTCTATGTTATTTAGGTCTTTAAATTTATTCAATACACTTTGATCAAATTTTCTCTATTAGTTTCACATATATTTTGTTAGATTTATTCCTAATAGTTTATACCTTTAATTTTTTTTCCATTGGCTGATGATTTAGAAGCTTACAGTTGATTCAGTTGTAAAGAAAATCTGTATTATCATATTTTGAACATAAAAATTACATTACCCATACAAGTGGAGGTTTTGTTTTCGACCATTAAATCTTTTTTCTCTTTCTGCAGTTAGCTACTATAATATGAAAATAATAGTAGCAACAATAACTCCTTTCTTATTCTGATTTCAAAGGGAAAATATTTTTCACCATTAAGCATAGTGTCTGTTGAATAGTGTTCTTATAGATATTCTGTAATTTCCTTTTTCTACTGATATGCTAAGAGATTTTTATCATAGAAATATTGCATTTTGCTATAAGTCTTGTCTTATTGGCATGACTGATTTTTTATTAAGATATTAATGTGATGTACAGTAATTAGCATCCTAAATTGGTCTTTGTCCTTGCATTCTTAGAATGAACCCTAGTTTGGTTTTAATGTGTTATACTTTTCATATATTATTAGATTTAGCTTGTTAATATTTTGTTTAGGACTTGTATACCTATATTAGTGAGAGAAATTGGTTTATAGTTTCTCTTCTTATTGTCTTTATGAAGTTTTAATAAGTGTTATGTTAACTCATGTGAGAAGTACAGGGTAAAAATTATGCTACTCCACTTCTGCCTCCTCTCTGTTTAAAATAATACTTCCTGGCCTCCCTAGCAGTTATGTTGCCTGAAAGGAAAGTGGGACAAAGAGCATGCTTGAACCTCCCTGATAAATGTTGGGGTACTTTCTTTACATTTTATCACATAGATGAATTGTACTTCAAATGGAATAACTACACAATGAAGCACTAAAGCACGGCATAAGTTAGTTCTACTAATACAATGTTCTTTTTATATCCTCTTGTTTAGAATAACTTGTACAAAATTTAGGTTATCTTTCCCTTAGATTTGTGGAAGAACACACCAGTCATTTTCTTTCTTTCTTTCTTTCTTTCTTTCTTTCTTTCTTTCTTTCTTTCTTTTTTTTTTTTTTTCATAATCAGGGATTGAACTCAGGCCCTTGCACTTGCCAGGGAAGTGCTTATTCCACTGAGCCATCTCCCTGGCCCCAGTGGTTTTCATTAGCAGATGATTTATGGCTTCTGGTTCCATTTCATTATCAGTTGTAAAAGTGCTCAAATTTTCTATTTCTCTTTCAGTCAAACATGCTGCATTCGTAAAGAATTGAACTTTTAAAAAAAGAAAGAATTGAACATGAAATCATTTTTCCAACTTATTCACATGAAGTTGTTTGCAGTAGCATCCACTTACTATATTTTTGAATGTCTGTAGAATTTGCATCTTTTCATTTTTTATACTTATGATTTGTCTTTTTTAAGAATCATCCTCACTTGAGATTTTTCAGTCTTATTAATCTATTCAAAAAACCAATCTTTGATATTGTAGAGTCTCTTTATTTTCTAGATGTCTTGTGTCAAGATCCTTTCTGATCTTATTATTTTTCCTTTATTTCTTCCTTTTGGGGAGCTTACTTGTCATTTATTATGATTTCCTCAGCAATATATTTACCTCATTAATTTTCAGCTTTAATTATTAATGTAGAAACTTACAGATATAAATGCCCAAGTACAGGTATATTTGCCTCATTGAATAGCAGTCATTTTCACTGTTTTGTTAAGTTTTCTCTAAGTTTCTGTCTATGATTTGTTCTCTGATTCACAGATTATTTAGAAAAAGCTTAACTTGTAAATTAGGGATTTTCTAATTATCAGTTTGCTACTAATTTCTAGATTAATTGAAAGGGCTGTGGAAGAACAGGACATATATTATTCTTGTTCTCTAAAATTTGTTGAGTCTTGCTTTGAAAAGGATATGTTCAATCTTTATAAAAGTACCCACATGTACCTGAAAAAAAGTAAACTTCTCAGTTTTTGATTATATTATTTGCCCCTTTGGGTGTGTTTTGAGGCTTAGAACTAATGTGGCTCCGTCATAAGTGATTTGTATTCATTCCTGCTTCAACACACTGTCATTATCATTCACTTAAACAAGTTCATGAGTGCGGATGTTGCTCAGGGGTGGAATGTGTGCTCAGCATGCAGAAGGATCTGGATTCTACCCAACTGGCCAAAGTAAAAAGTTCATGACTTGAAGTTCAATTCATCAAACTACCAGTGTATACCTGTCTCAGTTACTCTTCTCTTGTTGCTGGAACAAATACCAGACACTCAAAATTAGGAAAGGAAAGGTTTATCTAGCTCACAATTACTGGAGGTTTCAGTCCATACTCAGCTGGCTCCAAGGCAGAGTAGTTCAGGGCAGAGGGGAACATTTCATGGTGTGGCAAAGAGCAAAAGTGGGAAAGGAGGGGCTGCATCCCAGGTAGCTAACTTCTCTTCCCTCCTTACCTTGTAATGCAAATTACCTGCCCTGGGGCAGGTGCAACATTAACACTGCAATAATCAATCACAGGGACCAGGGAGATGGCTCAGTGGAATAAGCGCTTACCCTGCAAGCGCAAGGGCCTGAGTTCAATCCCTGGTTCCACAATAATAATAATAATAATAATAATAATAATAATAATAAAAAATCACAAACTCCAGAAGCTGTCCCATGACTATATGAGACTTTGCAGGGACAACTAGATACAAATCATAACACCACCCAAGTTACAAATCTGTTCATTCTCAGGGCTGTAGCCCACAACTACTTAAGAATATAATTTTCCTTTTCTGTTTTTCTACTGCTCTACTGAGATCCAGGTATGCTCTCTATAATATTCTGGCAAGAGGTGGTAGTGGTATTGCTTAGGGTTTCCTTCAGGTGCATGTTTACCCTGAGTTTCCCTTTGGTGTCTAAAAAAATGGGCCCTGAACTTTTGTTGACTGGATATTTAATTGCCAGAATTCTCAAAGCTTGGGAGGTAAAAGTAAGTTTAAGATCTAGCCCAGCCCAGGCCCAGTGAGTGTATGGGAGAGCTTCCAGCTTCCCTGTGCCCACACTACCTTGCCAGATCAAAACTCAGGCAAACTGCATGAGTGAGACCCTCTGCTGCATGCTTGGGAGCCCTCCAACCTTCCAGAGCCCCCACCCCCAAGCCTGCCCAGTGGTTGAGAACTTCTGCGATGCTCTTGGGACCCCCGGACCCAGCCCAAGCCCAGACCCGGCTAGTGTGTAGGAGAGCTTCTGCACTCCCTTGTGATACCTGGGCCAGGGGCACAACACAGGGGCACCACAGGTTCACTGTTCTGCCAGAGGGGTTTACCAGGTTCACTTCCAAGGGCTGCAGCAGGAAGGAGCTGAACACAACAGCTAGACCCAGGCATAACTGGATAAACTCTAACTTAATAGATCTGCACCCAAATTTCAGTAGGTGCTAAGGTTATAACTACACCAAAGCTCTAAACCAAAGGTCAAAGATCAGTGCTATATGAAATGACAAAGACAAGGAGCAAAATGCCATCTCAGGCCTCAAGCCAACCCAGAACAAGTGCAGAGGACACTAGCTCAGCTGAAATGAATGAATTAACAGCTTCAGAAGAAAAGAAATAACAGCAGAAAGGTATAGAGGAATTCAGAGCAGAATTAATTCCTGAAATACAAAAAGAAATATCTGAATTCATAGCTTCTGAAGTAAAGAATCAAATACAGAAACATATGGGGAAACCCAATGCCCACCCAGAACAAGTGCAGAAGACACTAGCTCAGCTGAAATGTATGAATTAACAGTGCCACAAGTAAAGAAACAACAGCAGAAAGGTACAGAGGAA
>NW_004524663.1:7872737-7874461 GCF_000260255.1 Octodon degus | reverse complement strand
AACTAAGACACTTGGTCTTAGCCATCCAGCAGAAAAGTATAAAAATGAGGTATATAAAGCAAAGCCATATTAATATGCTGAGCTGTGAAAGGCTCAAGTCAACGATTTCTGTGGATAAACCACTACTGTTGTGGACTGCTGGACTGTGTTGGATTGTTTTGCTGAATTCACGCACCTACAATATTTAGATACCAATGGAATACCCATTTCTGACAGGACTAAACAAAAAGAGGCGATACAAAGGAAGGACCATTTTGTATCTGTATATGCAGAATAGTTAGGATTGATATACAGCTACTTTCGCTTAATTCAATGAGAAGAAAGATTTGTACTAATAGTGTTTGGTCAGGATATTCTCCCTACATTTTGTACTATGGATAACCACTAAGAAGATAACAATGTACAATTTATTGATTATTGAAACTGTCCTATTAATCAGTTTTAAAACTGTCTCATTGATATTTGTTTCTCAATAAAATAAAATAAAAAAATAAAAAAGTAAGTTTAATACAGGCTTTAAAATTTTTTACAAGTTCTAGTTTAACTTAGATTTGGTATATTTAAAAATTAGGAAAAATTCTAAATAATGCTGACCTATAGTTTCCATGCAAATATCTTGATTCTAGTCCTTAGAAGTGAATGTATGTGTATACATGTGTGTTTGTATATTTCAACAGCATTCTATACAATATGTTTGAACCATTTCAATAACATCCTAAACTGTACAAAGGAGCTTATTTTGAGAACCTTTCACTAAACTTGAGATACAAAGGACCACCTTCCACTTCTCCAAATACTTATTTCTCTCAGAAAATGTCCTTGTTCAGAGTCACATTTTCTCCCTTTATTTTTGTAAATCTACAAAACATCTACAAAATTCTTCTGTGATAATGATTATAAGATATCTTCCATGGACTTGAAGGAGCTTAGCTTACATCTTTATGCCACTTGTAACTCTACCAAGCACTTCAACCATTATCTTCTGATTTGACTCTTTCATCATGCAGGTCAGCTCAACCAGGCAGGGACAATTGGTGCATTTTTAGGTCAGAGAACTAGGACCTACCATCCAGAATCTCATTCTATTTAGCAATCTTTGAACACAATGCTCAGGATCTTCAGAACTCTAATGTAAAATATTCTTAAAATAAAACTTTTGAAAGGTGGACTGTCTGGTAAATACTCTGACATTTCTAAGTGGGCTATGACAATGAATGGGCTTTCTATCAATTGTCAATGGTCAGTTTTCTCACAAGTTATATAATTGTCCGTCACCATTGTTAGTGCTACTAGTGATGATTATGATTTTCAGAACTGTGTCTTTCTTTCCAGCATCCTGGAAACCTTTTCTTTCCCCTTCTTACATTACTTGGATGCCTCCCTTAATCCTATGGTCCTGATTTTCTTCCTTTTTTTCTCTCATCTCTTTTCTCTACAAAGAGCACTCCACTTGAGTTCAAGTGAAATTAAGCCAGGGTGTTTAGGAGAAGAAAAGTGGGGAAGCCAGATTCCTTTTACCTGAGCTGTGTTTCTCCAGGCTCTGGTATTTGAGCAAATAGAACTCAGTTGAAACCTGTATGAAACAAGTGTAACTCAAATATCCCCAGGCTTTAGTATGTTTATGAATCAATGACATTAACCAGCAAGTCTGAATGTCAACTTAATATCCAGACATTACTTATGGTATTTCCAGTCCCATGAAAAGGACCCCTAGGCAGAAGCTT
>NW_004524663.1:7870286-7871767 GCF_000260255.1 Octodon degus | reverse complement strand
TGAAATATCTCACCAAAAAATATTTAAAGAAGAATAATCTATGTGACTGGTTGTATATAGTTGCTAGCAGCAAAGAGAGTTATGAGTTACGTTACTTTCAGATTAACCAGGAGGAAGAGGAGGAGGAAGATGAGATTAAAGCTCCTTTGCCTGAAATATTTTTTATGAGTTCTTCAATAAAACTTGAGAACCAAAAAATATATATATCTGTTCTCTCCTTTTTTAAAATAAAATTTTAATCTTATTCCAGTTGGCAGTATACTTTGCTTAAAAGTCATATGTATGTCCCTCCCCCTCCTACAGGAAGACATAACCATGTACTTAGGCTTTAGCCAATGAAATAGAGGTGGATGTGGCTGCATGGACTTTGGAAAACTCTCTTTCGAGGGGAAACAGGCAGCCAGCGGGGATGTGTTTGCCTGTCTTCCTCCTCTTTGTGTGTAGGAATTGGGCATACTGGCTGAGGTTCGGGAGGACTATGTGCTACGCAGTCCACATAATATCTGAAGACAGGGACTCCACAGGATGGTGTGGGGACTCAATCCGTGGGGAGAATTGCTCTCCTAGCCTTAGGCTGCTCCTCAAAGTCTTTTATCCTCAGAAAAATACAATAAATTTGTATGTGCACTGACTCTTGGTATTTTTAATATGCAATGTTTTCTAGTCCCAACTGATGTGGTCTTCCAATTATGAGCTGGGGTTGAAGCAAGTTTCGTGGGCTAGTATTGTAGTTTCCCCATGTTTATGTCATTTCCTTCCTTGAATAATATATTCAAGCTTCTTGTGCCTGCTTCCTTTCCTCATGGGACGCGTGAGATAATTAGAGGACCTGCCTCCTAGGGCTCTTAGAACAGTGCCGAGAACACAGTCTTCATTTAGAAAGTGCCATTTTTGTGATTTCCATTGCTATCATTATGTATGAAAGAGGAGAACTTGCCAGTGTTTTGATTGTGACTTTGGTGCAATGCTGTTCCATCTGCCATTTCATTTATAACTGCTTGTGTTTCACCCTGATTCCTGGAGAGATGAGGCAGGACCTTTATCCTCATGTGTACAGAGGGGAGACAGATGAGAGTATATTTGTGTCTTTGTTATTTCCTTCCTTTCTGACTTTGAAGAATGGTCTAGTTTTGATGGAAATGTATAGATCTATGACTTTGTCTTTAAGCTCAAAGTCAATTACAACTCTGCTAAGTCCAAATTTCCTACAGTCCAGATTTTAAATTGTTATCCAAGATCACATCAATGTAGCCCCTTCCACTCGGTATGAAAATACAGTCATGCTTGCCTCTCAGGGCAGGATGGGGCAGATAGGAAGCTTTGCAGATGCATGTCCCATTCTGGAAAAAAGGAAAACTGCAGTGGCCCACTTTAATCCAAGGGCAGAAAACTTCAGCAAAAATCAGACCAGATGCTCCTTGCATTGCTTCCGTGGATGTGAAAATAGTTAAAATTGAAAATGACGTGGGAAGAATGAGGCC
>NW_004524663.1:7847571-7869511 GCF_000260255.1 Octodon degus | reverse complement strand
AAACAGCATGATTTTTTTTTTTTTTTTGCCAGACTCTGTGCTCCTCCTCTGAGTCTTATCCTTGCTGTCTTCCTGATGCTTTTGATAATTATTTAATTGGTCTTCAATCTGAAGCAATGCTGTTTGAACTGCTTTTCAGGAGGAGTAGACAGTGACTGATTATACGGTTCCCCAAAGAGTAAACACAGGGGAATTTTCCTGTTTCTTTTTTTTTCCCCCTGATCACAGAAAAGCAGTATTTTGTGAACACTGATAGACAAAAAGCAAAGTGGAGAGCTGAACCAGTATTCTGTTTCATTTTCAATATGCAGATGCTTTTTCAAAGTAGCCAGGTATCTACTGTCAAAACAACAGCTTTAAAGACAAATAAACAAAACAAAACAAGACAAAAAACTACCAGGAATTAAACAAAAACAAAACAAAACAAAAAAGCAAACCCTGAACTAGGGACAATTAAGAGGGAAAAATAAAAAAAGGCAAAACAATGAAGAACAGCTTTCTCCCCCCAGCCCAGTAACACTGCATAATAAAACAGTGACCCCCTTAGTTCTGATATTAAGTAGTCACATACTCTGTGTTGGCACTCTATCTTTACCCTGGGCTTGGTGCCTCAAGCGTGTTTAGGTGGTATTCATAAGAGTTATGTATGCAGCCCTTTTAAGGCTTGATGAAAGAATATGGTGCATTGCTTTTTCTAAGTTCAAACTTCATGCTTCTAGGAAACGAGAAATGTCAAGACTGTTACACACAGCACAATGTTGCCATTGTTTCCATTACTGTCCATGATGATAATACAGTCCACCCCACAGCTACACAGTGTAAGCACCATAAGTGAGGCTGTCATAAACGAGCTCCTCTCTTGAGCACAGTAGAGCCAAAACATCAACAGCTGCCAGAGACTGGATTATGCCCCTACCTTGGGATCTCGTTAGGCACTGGAATGGTCATTAGGAAAACTACTTTATGTCACAGGATTCCCACTTGGCTGTCTCCCTATCAGGTGGAATAATACCTGTGTCTTTCCTGCAACCCCAGAGTGTTAGGAGGATTAACGAGATAATCCCATCATGAAACACTTGGACATCATCAAAAGCAGAAATGGGAGCTGCGGGTCCCACCCCTGGCTGGCGGTGAGGCCTGCCACTGTACTCTCTGTGTAGCTGCCCCACGCAGATCTCATTGCTCCTCCCTTATAACCTCCTTGTCCTTGTCATGCGCACTGGGCTGTCACTGTGTCCACTATGTGCAGGGAGAGCCTGAGGATCCATGCCATACTCATCTGGGCGTTGCTAGAGCCAGTGCAGCTTCCGCACAGCAGGAGCTCCATGAATATTTGTCAAAGAAGCTATAATGTGCCAATCATTCTTTTATGGCACACTGAAGGCTCCTTACCTGAAGTACTCAGTGCCAGAAATCATCCATGTTTCTGAGTTTTTCATAATTTGGAGTATTCCTCTAGACTTCATCAGTTGAACATCCTTAATTTAAAAATGTGAAGTCTAGGGGACTGGGGAGATAGCTGGGTGGTCTAAGCACCCACTTAGGTAAGCGCAGGGAGCAGGGTTTGATCCCCAGCACCATATGCCATGGCAGCTCTGCCCTTGGGTATGGTGAGCCAGCCACAGAGACCATGCATGGTGGTGCACGCCTATAATCCCAGCTCTGGGGGGACCGAAACAGGAGGATCTTTATGAGTCTGAGCTGCATAATGAAACCCTGTACCAAATACATAAACACATAAAAAGATTTTTAAAAAGTGAAATCTAAAATGCTCCAAAATCTAAAGCTTTTGAAGCATCTTGGTGGTGTCTGAAAAGCTATAGAGTTTGAAGCATTTTGAATTTTAGATTTTCAGATGAGACTCACTCAATCTGTATTAAAAAGTCTTGCCTCAGAACATGACCTCCTTTTGTGGAATGCAGCTCTGTTTAGTTTAATGGGAAGAGTCAAGAAGGGTTGGGTGTGCACAAGCAAGCCAGGCCACCAGCTTACCTTCCCCCAGGACCCAGTAGTCCCCTGCTTTAGCAATTACTCAGGTTTTTAACCATAGCTCAGTGTTTTCATGAAGCACTTACCTTACAGTCTTGAGCATTATTGGATGCTGAAGAGTTAGAACTACAGACTTCTCTGTGCCATTTGCTTGGCCAGTTATAGAGTGACACAGCTGATAGGAGAATGGAAGGAAACAGAAATAGAGACAGTCCCCACTGTGGGCCTTCCATTTAGAACAGTGTGCTAGCTGGACTGGTGGCAGACTGGCAACATGCAGATATAATCTTGCCTGAGACTCTTTCTGATTGGCCTATTTTTTTTTTTTTTTTAGTGTGATGTTTTTGGTACAGGGTCTCACTATGCAGTTCAGACTCAAAGATCCTCCTGTTTCAGCCTCCCCAGTGCTGGGATAACAGGCCTGTATCACCACACCTGGCCTCAGCAGGTGGCTCAGCATACCTGGGGGCGGGGCCTGCACAGCACAAGGTACTGGAGGTAGAACCCAGGTCCTTACATTTGCATAGGCAGGCACTTAGACTGCTGAGCTATCTCTGTGGCCCACTCTTTCCTTTCCTTTCCTTTCCTTTCCTTTCCTTTCCTTTCCTTTCCTTTCCTTTCCTTTCCTTTCCTTCCTTCTTTTTGTATTTTCAGTACAGGGTCTGCAGGGTCTATAGAGTCTCACTACATAGATCAGACTTGTAGTGATCCACCTATGTTCAGCCTCCCAAGAGCTGGGATTACAGGCGGGTGCCACCGTGCCCAGTCTCAATCACCATCTCAGCACACCCAGAGAGCAGGGCTGGCACAGCACACTGTGGGCTGTGTCTACCTACACAGGCACTTTAATCTACTGAGCTATTTGCCAACCCTTTTTTTAAGTTTTGATTTTGAAAATCTTAAATCCAGCAGAGTGGATATAGTTTATCTGTGCCCCAGAACCCTATTTTCTCACGTGTGACTCATTTTATATATTAATGTAGCTTACCAGACTGGCAGGTATTTTAACTTGCTACCCTGATCTGGTTTAAGCACCTTTTCAATTTTCTTATCTTGTTCTTTGTTTTCTATATTTAGGACTGGGTCTACAGGGTGTACAGGGTCTCACTACGTAGACTAGACTCGTAGTGATCCTCCTGTTTTCAGCCTCCCAAGTGCTGGAATCACAGGCACTCGCCACCATGCCATCTCAATCGCTGGCTCAGCACCCCCAGGGGCAGGGCCAGTACGGCACGCTGGGGATCGAACCCCAGCCACTGCACTCTGCCTAAGCAGACACTTCAGTTCCTGAGCTATCAGGCCGGCCCTTCTTATCTTGTTAATGCCTTGGTAGACAGCCTTTGAAAATAGCTTCCAAGGGTCCTGGCTGCCTGTCATCTTCTCTTCCTGTAATCCCTGCCCCTTGTGTGGGAGCTGGAGCTAATGCCTTACTTTTAAAATGTAGAACAAATTCAACATGAGGTTTCCCAAAAGACATTTCCAAGAAGAGGTTATGAAAGACTTTGGCCTCTGTCTCACCGGAAGCCTCTCCTTCTGTCCCTTGCACTGTTGGCTGCTCTCTTCAGTGAACCATGTGGAGCTCCCAAAAGGAGAAGCCCACGCAGTACGGAACTGAGGGCAGCCTCTGACCAGTGGGCAAGGAACTCCAGTCTTCAGATCCACAGCCTGTGAGTGACTCCTGCCAGCAACCCTGGGTGAGTATGGACCTGGACCTTGAGGTCCTCCAACTTGGAGATTTCTAAAGTGCAAAATACTCACCTCAATCACAGTCTCCCAAAGGCCCACAGCTGATGCCATGGCTGCAGCTATGGAGAAACTAGGAAGCACCAGACCCAGCTATGCCTAACCTAGACTCCTCACCTATGCAAACTGTGAAATTATGAAGATGTGATGTTTTTAGTTGTGAAATTTGCATAATTTGTCACAAAGCAATAGGCAACTAATATAGCTGTGAAAGTCAGGTGTGATGGTACATGCCTCTAATCCTAGCACTCTGGGAGGCCAAGACAGAAGGATCACAAGTTTGAGCCTAGCTGGGGCAGCTTGGCAAGACCCTGTCTTGAACTATATTGGAATATTTTGCTGAATTCACACATGCACAGTATTTAAATGACAATAGAATACCCTTCTCTGACAAAACTAAACAAAAAAAGGGGATACAAATGAAAGACCATTTTCTATCTGTATATTTAAAAGTTAAGATAGATATACAGCTACTTTCTCTTAATTCAATGGACAGAATGATTTGTCTAATAGTGTTTGTGGACAGGATATCATGTCTGCATCTTGTACTATGAATAACCACTAAGAAGACAATAATGTGCAATGTATTAATTATTGAAACTGTCTCATTGCTATTTGTTTCACAATAAAAATATTTTTTAAAAATATATAAAAAAATGGTGGGGGGATATAGCTGGACCCAAGGCCCTGGGTCCAGTCCCTAATATTAGACACACACACACACACACACACACACACACACACACACACTCTAAAAAAAAATACAACATATGTTATGAATGCTAAGGAAACTTACATTTAAAGGAAGTTACTACAGCAGGGATATAGCTCAATAGTCTGGCAAGTGCAAGGCCCTGGGTTTAATTCCTAGTACCATAACAGAAAACAAACAGCCCATGGATCATGTAAGGATGCTTCAGTCACCAAAGGACCATGCAGACCACAGCAGCCGCCCCACCACTACAAGGAAGCATCAACATCTCCTGCAGAGCCTCTGGCCTAATCAAGTTATTGTTGTCATGTCATAGCACAAAGCATCATGTGTTTCTGGGATGTGGGTACAGTGATGAAGCCATCCCATCATGCATTTCTTCATTACACAATGCATGACTATACAGTGGTAGCCTGGGCTGGACAGCCTTGACCTCCTCCCGCCCAGTGCACTACAGGTATTGGCAGGATTGAGCCCCTTTGCCAACCGCCAACCACCCATGCTGCCATGCTCGGAGTAAAAAGGATAACTCCAGCTGGTCAAAAAAACAGAGCAAGATCAAATTTAAAAATACACACACATCATTGGTGTGCTATGTCTGGAAATTATTTCTGGTTAGAGAGGGAATTTGGTTTAGTTAAGTTTCTTTCAAAGGAAATTTATCCCTCCCCCCACAGTTCATAGCAGCACAGGAGGCTGCCAGATTAGCAGGGAGCCGAGGGTGAGAAAGTGTCATGTGGACATGCTCAGCTAACCCTGACCCTTCTGGGTCCTCCCACATCCATGGAGCATGAACTGGAAGGGCAGGAGCACCCTCTCTCTTCCTGCCTTTATGCATCGTGATTTCCTTTCCCAGGCTTGGCTTGGGGCCAGCCCTTCTGTCCTGCCATCTTCTGAGACTGTGTATAACTCCCTCCCTTCATTTATATTGCTTCTGTGATGTGTAACTTTATCATGTTCCTCCAGAGCCTTCTCTTTTTCTAGGTTATATAAATTTAGCTCTTCATCCTCCTTTGTAGCTTGCCCTCCAATCCTCTTGCTGGTTTATTAATTTTCCTTCATTCTTTCCACATGTTCACAGGTACACACCCCTTTTTTGCATGTTAAAGGGCCATGGGAGAATGGCCTGAAGATGTGAAAAGTCAAATTGTAACTAAGAAAGGGAAAAAATGGGAACTATCTTGAGTCTGATAGTAAATGTGTGGAAACTTAGAAGGAGGCTTATGAAAATGTTGTATTTGTGAGATTATGGTTTTTGGAAATTATATTCTCTTCCCTTTTCTGGATAGAATTTAATTAACATCAGTCTATAAGATGTTTTCAACTTGTGCCAGGGCATGGTCAAGGGTTGGATCTTTCTCTGGTGTTCCTATTTTCTCCATCATCACCCTATTCTCAATTTTTTCTCCTCCTAAATATCACTTGCTGCTCTCCATCTAGGGATGAGAGAGAGGACATGAGCATTAACCCTACCTCCTGCCTCAGGGTGCCTTGGAGTCCTCTATAGGAGCCAGCTACTTTCTCTTAATTCAATGAGAAGAAAGATTTGTACTAATAGTGTTTAGATAGGATATTATGTCTGCATTTTGTACTATGGATAACCACTATGAAGACAACAATATGCAATGTATTAATTATTGAAACTGTCCTACTAATCAGTTTTGAAACTATCTCATTGCTATTTGTTTTGCAATAAAATTAATAAAAAAAAACCCATAAAGTCAGCATAGGTGTCTGGAGACATGTTCCCACCTCCCTGGCCTCTGAGCTTTCCAGCCTACAAAACTGAATTTGGAGGTACAGCTCAGGTTGTTTAATTTCACTACAGAAGAATAGCTGATTACAAGGAGTAGAATCAATGAACCTATAACTAGTCTTTTTTTTTTTCTAGAAATACTCTGGAAATTCACATTCTTTTCCTTTTGTGATTTCAAAAGCTTCACTTCATTTCTCTCTCCCTTTGCCCTGGCTCCTCCAACTTTGTTTCAGGAAGTTGAAAGGAAAAACCATTGTGTGTCCCTGGATTTAAATGCACTTCTAGCACCGGGGCCTAAGAAGAGCAACTATTTCTAGACTTCCCCTGTTACAACAGCAAGGCACTCAGCTCGGTGTAAATCTGAGGTCTGATTTTACTCGAGATGAAATTCTGGAAAACAATATCATGCTTTTAAACAAAATTTAATGGTTAAACATGGACCTCAGAGCCCAAGGCCCTCCAGAGCTTTTGCTTTATGCTGCGGACAGATGGCTATATCCATCTTTGACCTGTGAATATCTCCAACTGTAAAGAAGTTCTAAGGTGTCCTTTTCTCACATTCTTAGCAACAAAAATGAGACAGAAGCTTACTAAGTTTCTTTTTTCTCCAGACTGTCACCTGATGCAGTTGCCCAATGGTAAGTGAAACAATGGAACTTTCCACCAGTCTTTCATTAGGTATAGTTTAGCTCCTGTGCTATTACTTGTGTTTTGTGGCTTTTATACTTACTCTAACAAGGTCATTCTTATCTTTGTAGGAACCAAATGTTATTTAAAAAAAAAAAATCCCAGACAACATTATTCTAGGTCTACAAATGGCTTAGCTTGATGACTAAGTCCTCTGAATTCACCTAATTTGATTCTCAGCAGGCCATCATGTTTTCCAGCTGGTTTTAGTTGGTCTATGGTCCCATCAGGAAACTGGGAAGGAAGGAGGCAGGTGGTGGTTAAAAAGACCAGGGCTGGTAGGTGTTGTGTGAGCAGAGTTTAATTAGGGGATGCGGGGTGGTAGAGCAGATACACAGATTTTTTACAGATATAGTGAATTTTATCCCCTTAAAACTCATGTGTGGAAGCCTTAATCTTCAGTACCTTGCAATATGACTGTATTTGGACTTACAGGGTTTTTTTGCATAATTTTATTGAGGAATAAATAGCAATGAGACAGTTTCAAATCAAATTGGTAGGACAGTTTCAATAATTAACACATTGCATACATTCTTCCTAGTGGTTAATTGCTGTACAAGATACAGACATGATATCCTATTTACAAACACTATTAGAACAAATCCCTCTATTCATTAAGAGAATGTCGCTATATATCTATCCTAACCATTTTGAATACACAGATACAAAATGGTCATTCATCTGTATCCCCTTTTTGTTTAGTTCTGCTATTTAAATATTATAGGTGTGTGAACTCAGCAAAATGTTCAAAAAAAAAAAATGTTCCAAAATAGTCCAGTAGTCCATAATAGTATTGGGTCTTCTGCTTGACTGGCAAGGTCAGAAATTGTTGACCTGAGTCCCCTACAGCTCAACATAACACCATAGCTTTACTTCTTATCCTTCATTTTTATACTTTTCTGCTGGATGGTTAAGACCAAGGTAAAGGAGGAGGGAGATACAGTTTTTAAAGAGCTTAATTCAGTTACAATGAGGCATTTTCTTTCCTGCTTATTCATACCTTCCGGTGTTTTAATTTATTAGGTTATCATAATATTAATTTTGGGGGGCTGGGGAGATCACTTAGTGGAATAAGCACTTCCCTGGCAAGCACAAGGGCCTGAGTTCAATCCCCGGTTCTGAAAAAAAAATTAATTTTTGCTTTGTTTTCTGAAGTAGTTTCCCTCTAAAGTCTAGACTTCACTCCTCCTTCCTCCACCTCAGGTGTGCCACGGTCACAGGTTTACACCCCTGAGCCTGGCTGTAATATCCCTCCCTGTGTGTATCAAAGCTTATACTGAACAATGGGCTCTAGATTACAAACAGGATTTTTTTTTTTTTCGCATCTATCCTTAAGTCTTAGTCCACATGTTAGAGTAAAACAGATACACAAGTGCCACCAAAACAAACCTTTTGAATGAACTCCACTCCAGTGTCACTGCTGACCTCTCAGAGGACATAATGACAAACACATAACATCTCTAGATATACTAGAGAAACACACACAGAGAGCAGAGGCCAAGTGAGGACAGAGCAAGAGATGGCCACCTAGAACCCATGAAGAGAGACTTCAAGAAGAAATCAAACCTACCAACACCTTGATCTTGGACTTCTAGCAACTAGAACTCTAAGAAAATAATGGCTATAGTTGAAGTCAGCCAGTTTGTGACATTTTTCGACAGCAAACAAACACTGAAATTAAAATGAAAATAGAGATAGAGGCAAGAGATCACACAGAATGATGGTGGAAGCCCAGTGATGCAATGGGAACTCTCACATCTGAGGATCATTCAGATCCCCCTACAAGGTGGCCCTGTAGTAGGCAGCTGGAACCCTCAGCTGACCAGTTTTCAGCCTTCAACTTGTAGAGTGGGCTCCAAAGACCCAAAAGTCATAACCAGTAAGCAGCCAACTTTCACGCATACTTTCCCATCATACATATAATAAAATGGATCCCTTTTCTTTTTCTGTGAGCAGAGGAGGAGGATCTAGCTAAGCAACATGGAGATTTTGAGAGAAGCAGAAATAAAAAGATGAACAACATAGGAACCCTTTCGTGTTAGGATGATCCTCTGAAGGACAAAATGTGTGTCTGTGTGTGGTGGTTGATACGCTGTGCCAACTTGAGAAGTTGGAAGCGTGGCTGGATTGGATCAGTGACTCCATACCCTGGGGCATGGAGGCTCCTCCCTAGGATGTAGAGGGCCACCCTAGAGTGACTCAGCACAGAAAGGATATAAAAGGGAGCTGAGGAAGGAATCTGTGCACCATTTCCTTGGAGGAGCTCTAGTCTGCAGTCAGTGTGGAAGGAAGTGTAGCTCTTTCTCTGAGGCTTTCTGGTCTTCACAGTTGTCGTGGAAGAAAAAGAGGCTTGCTAGATGCCACAGATGCTGCTTCTCCCATTCTCTTTGGTGTTTTCCACCCCATGAACTGCTGCTCTCTGCCATGTTCCACTGTGTCTTGGAGCCAGTGGAATATGGACTGAAACCTCTACAAACTGTGAGCTAACTAAACCTTTCCTTCCTTAATTCTGGGTGTTGGGTATTTTGTCTCAACAATGAGAAAAAAGTAACTGAGACACCACTGATGCCATAGATTGTGTATGACACACATCTGTGGTAGAAAAAGCACCATGTCCCAGTCTTCAGAATCTCACATGACAAAGGGGGTTACATGACTGATAGCTCAGGCCTTGCAGTGGGGAGCTTATTCTAGTTTGTCAGATGGACTCAGTAGAACTGAGCAGGCACTTGTAAGTGGGAGCAAGGAGAAGCAGAGGAGGAGGATTTGACAGTTGGAAGATGTAAAGATGTAATCAGGGGTTGTAAGCTGAGGAATATGAGTAGCTTCCAAAAGTTGGAAATGGACAGAAGTGTATTCTCTTCTAGATCCTCCAGAAGGAACCACTCCTGCCAATACATTACTTAAGCTCAGTGAGACTGATTTGGACTTCTGACCTCCAGGACTAAACAATAACTTGTGCTGATCTAAGCCACTAAGTATGCATTAATCTGTTATGGTAGCAATAGGAAGCTAATAAGACATCTCAGCAAATCGTCCCTTCTATCTTCTCTCCCTTCCCCTTTTTCTTCTGTCACTCTTGTCCCCTCTCTGTACGTCTCTGTCCCTCCTTCCCCCTTTCTTTCCTCCCTTCCCCTTACTGCACCCTTTTTCTCTCTCTTCCCCCAGTGGCTTTCTGTCAGCTGTAGAGCATGAATTGGAAGTCTTCTGAGGACAGTGTTGTGCTGTCTGTTCAGCCTGTAACCTTTAACCTGTCACAGCTCAGAAGTGGCTCCTGGACCAAAGTTCCAAGCACTAAGCAACAGTTACACACTCAATTCTACCAGTCATGGTGGCTTGGATGGCTTCAAAGAATAGCCAAAATTTGGCTTTGGCCCACCAACTTCAGACAAATTACAGCTTTACGTATTTTGAGAAAGTTGAGGCACTGCCACAGGTGCTTTGCTGTGAGTTTTCAGTGCTCTGGGCTTAATCTAACAACCATACGAGGTAGGCACTATTTTCATTCCCATTTCTAAGACAGGAAAGTAGATACATAGAGCAGAAAGTTTACAGAATCTCAGTCTCATCTAAGTCCCAAAGCTCATGGAGATGATGTTTGTAAGGTAAGCAATCCCTTAGGTGAATAATCTAGTTTGTATCTTGGTCCTCCAGATGAAGCATAGTAAAAAATCTTACTATGAGCACAGTGATTTTCTAGAATCTCCTTTATGGATGGCTCTGGTTTGGACAGCAGTTTGGTGTAGTTAGCTTGGAGTCAGAGAACCCTCACTGAATCTCAGCTCTAACTGTGAGATCTTCAACAATACAGCAAAGAGGCTGTTAAAATGACAGACGTCCTTCTACCCTGCATCCTATCGGTAGGAATACAGTCTTTGAAAATAAAAGGACCAGTTGCATAAAACCACACAGTAGAGGATAATGAATGTAGACTTGTTTATAGGAAAGGGGAAAAAATGAATGCTTCTCACAGGGGAATGGTTAAATAAATGAGCTATGTCCAAAATATGAAATAACATGTAGCTATTAAAACAATGTGCCACATGTAAATGAGGTAATTTAGGAAGAAATTCCATAAAGTATTGCATGTTGAGAAATACAAAATGCAGATAAGCGTGCGTAACACAGGACCCTTTTTATATGTCATTTGCAAAACTACTATGTGTGAGATTATATAAGCATGGAAAAGGAGCATTAAAAATACTACCAGACAAAATTTAACATTCATCCTTAATATTTAAAAAGTGCAATAAAGTAGTGTTAAAGCCTGTAGTAAAATAAAGTACTTCAATCATAACCCCAAAGCTAGCATTATGCTTAATGAGAAGCACTAAAACATTCCCATTAAAGTCAGAAATAGAACTTGGTGTTGTACTAGAAGTCATAACGGGTATCACTGGCAAAGAGAAGGAAATCAGAGTTCTGAAATTTGGACAGAAAAAGGAAAAATGATCATATTTGCAGATACAATGAATTGAGAAAACAAGAAATCTGAGAAGCTACCGTGATGTATAATTGAATGCAGAAAAGTTTCAGGGTGTAAAAACAGTAGCAAGCTCAGCGGCCATGCGCATGTGTGCATGCCACTGCCACAGAGTGCAATAATAAAAGAAAATAACACATGAATATAGCAACCAAGACAGGAACTAGTAAGAATAGAGTCCATAATAGAAACGTGTATCTTAGAGACATAAACACTTCTTAAAGATGAAAAGAAACACAATGATGATTTGAATTTGTAAGTTTATATTTCATGCAATGTCAATAAAAATATCCAGTGTATTTTTTAAAAACTTGATATGATTTTAAAGCTCTAATGGACACATAAACCAGAATTATTAATAAAGTCTCAAGAAGAATAGCATAGAGAATTGGTCATACTAAATGTTAAAACATTTAAAACCTTTAGTTATTATTATGGCCTACTGGACTATATTGGAATATTTTGCTGAATTCATATACCTACAGTATTTAAATGACAATGTAATACCCATCTCTGACAAAACTAAACAAAAAAGGGGATACAAATGAAGGGCCATTGTGTATCTGTATATTCAAAATAGGATAAATATACAGCTATTTCTCTTAATTCAATGAATAGAGAGATTTGTACTAATAGTGTTTGGATAGGATATTATGTCTGCATTTTGTACTATGGATAACCACTATGAAGACAACAATATGCAATGTATTAATTATTGAAACTTTCCTACTAATTGGTTTTGAAACTGTCTCATTGCTATTTGTTTCTGAATAAAATTATTTTTTAAATCAATAAATAAAACCTTTAGTTATTAAAACAATACTATAGGAGCATAGGAATAGATAAACTTATGGAACGGGACAGAAAATTCAGAAAGACATATCTATATAGAGATTTCAATGCAGTATGTAATAAATAAGGTGTTTCAAATCAGTGATGAAATGATTCATTAAATGGTATTGGGGTAAGTGGAGGTATATCTAGATATTTGTAAATTGGATGCATGCATTAAGCAGTGGGATTGTTTCCAAATAGATTAATGATTTAAATGTGAAAGCCAAAACCACAAAAAGTCTAGATCTAAAACACAAAGAAATTACCTTATAACCTTGGATTGGTGACAGTCTTCCCAGTTAGGAGTCAAATCTACAGATAATAAGATAAAAACTTATAAATTTGACTGGAGAGAGGGAAGAAGGGAGGGAGAGTGGGGAAGGCAGAGGAAAACAGCAGTCATGTCACGTATGTGTACCAACTTCTGACGAGGGATGCAGACGGCACGTATGACGCACATGGGTTAATAAGCTGAAAAACATTTAATGGACAAGAAAGGCAAAGCCATGCCATGCCAACCCCACCCCCAGGGTGCTCTGAGACTGAGATTGAGACTGGACTTGGTGGCATGTGCCTATAATCCCAGCACGTGGGAGGCTGTAAACAGGAGAAGCACTATGAGTCGGATCTAGTAGTGAGACCATGAATACCCTATAGACTCTTCCCTAAAAAAATTACAAAAAGAAAAAAAAAAAACAAAACAAAAAAAGAATGGCAAAGCCCCCCAAAATCTCAATGAGCAAAATACCATATTTAGGGTTCAAGACCAGAGACAAACTAGAGAAAGCCACTCACAGCTCATGGCATGAAGGGGGACGTCCCTGATACATGAAGGGAACATCCAATCGGAAAGCAGAATATAGACAGCGGGTACAAATAGATGGTGCACTCAAAAGGGAAACACGAACATTCTTAAACCAATGTATTAAACGTGGCTATCCTTTTTCATTATCAAATAATTCAAAATACCTAGAATTACAAATTTTTCAACTATTTGGTTAACGAAAGTCCAAAAGCTTGATTAAAAGCTGTTGCTAGGGCTGTGGGGAAACAGGCACCTTAAGGCATTGGTAAGAGAACAAAGCGGCGCGGCTCTTTTGGAGGTTAAGGGCAGTATGTGCTCAGACTGCATCTTTGCCCGGCAACGCACCCTACAGGCAGACGCCACTTGGAGGTGAGCGCATGTGGGACGTGTGCGGGGTTATTTCAGCCCTGTGCAGAGAGCCCCAGATTGAAGATGGTGCAAGTCTCCAGCAGCTAGGAGCTGTCCAATTTGGGGTTTTAGTTTTAGAAATAAATAAAATAGACCATCATGTGCCTGTTAAATGAATTTAAAATGTCTCATGGTCTAGCTTTCAATCTACAGTTAAATGGGGAAAAAGGTAAAGTGTTGCATAATTTGCATATGCTGCCATCAGTGTAAAGTAGAAATAAATCCATATATATATATATATATATATATGCCCTCAGAGAAAGTCACAGTAGATTAACAACCATGGTTACCTAAAAACAACAACAACAACAAAAACAAAACCCAAAACTTTACCTTTGCTATTATAAGATGTATTGCCTATTCAAAACATAAATAGGTAAATATTTATTTTGAGAGTTTTTCCTGCATTGAATTTTTCCCAGGAACATATCTTACTCATATAATAAGAAAAAGTAGTTGTATTTTGAGATAAAGGAAGCTTTAGAATGTGAAGTTAGAGTAAGTGCCTTTGAATCTGTTCCCCTTGGGTAAGACCCCTCTGTGTGGCTGGACAGCAGGCGTGTGAGGCCGAAGCCTTTCCTAAAGGACCCACGGCCATGCCTCACAGGCTGTTTTGTGGATTCATTGCGATAGTGAATGTGACATGTGCTTGGTGTAGCGCCAGTCTTCAATAAATATCACTTAGTACTCCCTTCCAGGACTGTGACGAGGAGAGGAACTCATGAATAAAGTACCTGAACCTCCTGGTGCAGAGTGGTGCTCAGTGAATATTCATGTCCTAAGCTGTCTCTCCCAGCGCCTAAATTGCCTACCTAATGATAGGACTCATTGCTGACCAATGTTCCCCGTCTTCTCGACAAAGTTCCAGAATCATCTTTTTTTCTTTTCTTTCTTTTTTTTTTTTCTTTTTCTTTTTTTCCTTTTTTTTTTAGGGAAGAGTCTACAGGGTGTTCAGGGTCTCACTACTAGATTGGACTCCTATTGATCCCCCTGTTTACAGCCTCCCAAGAGCTGGGATTACAGGCGTGTGCCATCACACCAAGTCTCAACTGCCACCTCAGCACGCCCTGGGGGATGGTGCCAGCATGGTGGGCCCGGGGATAGAACCCCTGGCCCTTGCACCTGCTTGCAGGTGCTTTAATCTGCTGAGCTATTTCGCTGGCCCCAGAATCATCTTTCTTGACAGTGTGCCATCACACAAGAAAGAGAAACTAAAATGTGTCAATAAAAACAAATGACCTATTGTTCTGGAAGCCTGTGCCCCACCATCTTACACTAAACTTATCTAATCATTGCAAACTGCCAGGTATGGACTTGAGCTACTGGGGTGGAAGACAACAGAATTATAATTGCAGTTTAATTGTTGCAGTGATTAAATCTTGAAGTAAATTAACAACCATGCTTAGAAATTTAGCATTTATAAGTAACCAAAATTTAGAAGATACACAAAGTAAATTAATCTATGCTTTTAAGCCTTTTCTGTCTTATTTAATATTTGAGCTAGGAGAAATCATAACTCACTGGTCATGAGTGCATTTAACAAATAGTAAGAGTGTGCTAATTACAAGCACAGTCTTGGTCTTTGTATATGGCATTAAAAGTGAATCAAAGTTACGACTTAACTTTACAAATTGAATGACACAGAGAAAAGCTAGTGTTTTAGGGGAAAATAATTTTTTTTATTCCAGGTCTATGAATTCAGAATTTTCCTTTAAAAATGAGATTATTGTGCTAATAATTTATATAAGATGGAGATAAAAATACTAACCTAGTTTTAGACAGTGGATTTCCAAACTTTTGAAACATGCAATTATACATAAATAATGCATGATGGTTGTTATTCCTCTCTGTTCAATATAGGAGGTCCAAGAAAGTTTCCTATGTAATATTTTATAAGCAGAGTTCACTTAACATTTGAAGATATAAACCTCTTTTTTGAATAATATAAGCTAGAATTAGGTCTCATTAGGAACCTAGAGATCAGTCAGGAAGTGCAACTGTTTTACTCACTGTCTTGTTTATTTCACAACCTTTCAATATGGGTAGTGTTTCCCTGCTTTCCCAGATAGACAGAGAGGATCTAACTCCTGTATTCCTGAAGAGTCAATAGTCACATCCCAGGTCTGACAGCTGCAGGGCCTGGGCCCCTTTCTCTCTTCACCCCAGTGCCTGCTTTCTTTGCCTTGCCCACAGGTGTTAGATAGAAGGCCAAGGCTAGGTATGTCCATGCTGACGACACAGAACACAACTAACTGCAGCAAAGCCCTACTCTAATTTTCTGAAATTTCCACTATTCTTGGGAGTATGTTAGTTCTTCTGATAAGATTATGTCAACTATTTTTTTTAATTTTATTATTTATTTTTGTGTGTGTGTGTGTGTGTGTGTGTGTGTGTGTGTGTGTGTAGCCAGCTCAGCCCACCAGGGGGTGGGGCTGGCTGGCATGTGGTGCTGGGGGATTGAACTGTGGTCCCTGTGCTTTGCTAAGCTTGTTCTAAGTAGGTGCTTTAGACCACTGAGCCATCTCACCAGCCCTCAACTCAATTTTTGCTGCTAATGTTTATCTTATTTTCAGACTGATTTTTCACTCAGACACTGATCATTTGGGAAACAAAAGGGCAACTTAGAGCAGTGTCCATGTTGAACTCCTTAGGAAAAGACTATTTCGTCAGTTCTAGTTTAGCCCCATTTCTCAGCGTTTTTATACCCTCTTCCATGGCCTGAACAATCTTTTCAGCAATGGGAAGGATCCTATATTTGATTTAAGCAAGAATCACATAGGAAAGTCTAAGAAAGGAGAGAAGACACAGATAGAACTGGGTACTTTGAGAAAGTCCTTGCCAAGGTAAAGCAAATTTTGTCTCTTTGGCTAATTAGAACTAAAATTCAGGACAAAAATAAAAACTTTTACTGTTTCAGAACTCTGAGAAGTAATGGTAGCAGGTGCAGAGGGGAGAGAAGTCAAAGCCTGAAGCACGCAGTGCCACTGGCTTGCCTGGGGCCTGTTTATTCTGTCTTCCTATATCTTCTGGGCTTCGACCAAAGGATAAGTCAAACAGGAAAACTGGACAGTGGGTACAGATCACAAAACCCTCAGAGAACCCTATCTTCTTGGCAATAGGACTGGCACCAGGGGCCATTACAGCTGTACAGTGGGAGGGAATATTTGTGGCCCTTTTCCCATTTTTTCTTCTGTCTGTCCTCCAAGATAATCAAAGAAAAGCACTGCAGTCTCCTGAACATCTGGAAAGCCTGAGATAAAGCCATTTCAGAATAAAAGAACTAAAATAGTAGTTTCCTCTTCTGTACTATGTGGAAGGAATTCTGTCAGTTGTTTTTCCTCATTTTTCTGTGGAAGCAGAAATGATGGCCGCCATGACTACAAAGAAACTCCATTTTCATAGCCAAAAGAATGGGAAAATGTATCATAGGGACCAAAGGAGAACAGGGGAATGCTACAGGAAGAGAATGGAAGAAAGAAATCCTCCAGTTCCTGTGTATCTTGATGCAAATGCCAGCCCCTCTCCAACCTGTGCGTGTGCACAACACTCCCAAAGCACCAGCAGCAAGTACCAGCAGCCCCTGCCCAAGCGCAAAGCTGGCCTTTCAGAGGCGCAAGTGAGAATTAGATCCAACCAGCACAGCAAAGGTTTTGAAAATCTGATACTAGAATATACTGCCTCAGAAGGCAAGGCAACTTTATTACTTACTAAAAGAAACAAACAGAAAATATGTTCTCTCCAGATTTTGAGAAGACCCAGATATTTGCAGTGTAATATACAAAACATTTGGAATAAAATCCAAAATTACTCTACATACGAAGGGCCTATTCTCAAGTAAAAGACAGATGCCAATGCTAAGGTGACCTAGATATTGGAATTATCAGATTAAAATCTTTAAAGTGGCCATTATAACTAATCAATTTGAGATCAAAGCTCCCTACTTCAGAGCAGGAAGGAAGCATGGGCTTGCTTGCGCTCTCTCTCTCTCTCTCTCTCTCTCTCTCTCTCTCTCTCTCTCTCTCTCCTCCCTCCCCTTCTCTCCCTCTCCCTCTCCCTCTCTCTCTCCCTCTCCTCTAACAAATTGGTCAAAGTTTTCCCCACAAAAGATTATCTCACTTTCAGTTTTTACTGCACCACCCAGTTTTGTTAGTATCTCCTCAGCAAGAGACTCTGGGGGTTAGTGGGGTATTTCAACTTGACTGGCTTTGGGATCAGCCCTAGGGATTGGTGGTGCAGACTTCTAGATACCCCTGGGTGGGTCCTGGAGACATGGCCTTACCATCTGTATCTGGTTCCTTTTCCACTCTGCTAGGACACTCTTCTGCTCAGATTCCCACTTACTGTAAGTTAAACAACTTTGCTCCACATTAACTTTCTGACATAATGTGTCTGCCTTAGAGCTAGCCAATCATAAATTGAAACCATGAGGAAACTAAATCTCTTCTAAGCTGTAGGCATTGGGTATTGTGTCTCAGTGATCTAAAAATCAATCAATCAATCAATAAAGGGCTGACAAATACAGAAACTATATCTTGTATTAGGAGTCAGGAAACCTTTTCCATAAATGACTGGATACTGAATTTTCAGGTTTGTGAACCATGCAGTCTCTTTCACAACTACTCTGCCATTGTAGTGCCAAGGCAAATGCACACAGTCCATAAATAAACAGGCATGGCTGTACTCCAGGAAAACTTTATCTTCCAAAATAGGTGACAGGTTAAATTTGAGCCACAGCTCATAGTTTGTTGATGCCTATTTTGTAGGATAACTCCTGATCCAAATCAAAAAGTAGCAAGAGGACCTAGACATTCTGTGATGATAAAGTACATGATGAAGCCTATTGATCATGAATCAATATTTTCATATCTTTGCCATAATTTATGGCCATCTTTCTGATGCAGTATTATATAGGACATGTGCCAGTAGATGAAGCATTCTATAAGCCCAGAGACATCAAAGATATAGTTAAAAAATGAAAAATCCACATCTCGGGTAGTAGTTTATTCTAGTAAAGATAGATCATTACTCACTCTACAGAGAAAACGAACCATGGTTTCTGGGCAGTATCCCTAAGGATGATGTCATATTGAGAGATCTGGATGATCACTGGTGGTGGCAGGGTGGCCTTCAACAGCCATAGCAGGTGCACAGTCCTTGATAGCAAGAGCCCGCATCATACGAAGCTCCCATTTCTGCTACCAGGGTCTGTTCCTTGGTGTTCTTCAGAAGTCCATAAGGCTGATTGGTATTTACAGGATGGATCATACTGGCTGGAGGTAGATGCTGCTATAGTTGATAATCATTGCTGTGTACTAGGTGAAGGACAAAGATTCATAGAGTTTATGTACTTTTTTTTACAGTTTCAGCCACACATCTCTGTCCCATAGCCTGTACACACTGATGACCAATCTTTGTTTTAGTCCACTCAACTGTCTATTCACCATTACTCTTGAATCAGTATCCGTTCATCCTGTCCACCACGTCTGTCTCCACGGGAAGTGATAATGAGCCTACTTACATGCCTCTACCCACTCGGAGGATTTCTCCTCACTTTCCTTCAGGATCAAATCTGAGTGGCAGTATAATGTGGCAGCTGCTCATTTCCATAATGCTTGAGAAAGTCATCAGTGAATCATCCTAGAATCCTGTCTCCTTCATCAGCCACTAGTGGAAATGCTTTCATGACTCAAAGACATGAGTGATGAAGAGGTATCAATACAACCAAAGTCAGCAAAGGGAGAGTCTGTGCTATCTGACGCTGTACTTTACTCATTCTTTAAGAGGAATTCAAGCCTAAGTTCTAACCCCTTTCATTTGTGCAATGGTTTGTTGCTGTGCCTGTTGTAGTATTTGGTTTAGTAGATAACTGGGTCATAAAGGCATCTCAGTTCATAGAGTTCCTTGTTATTACATGATTAGGTGCACAGCCTTCACTAGTCTCCCTTTCAACCTCAGAAACTATTTCCCAAACATTATAGTTCTTTGCTGCTTAAGGCATAGCTTTCCTCAGAACACTACAGATATGCTCAAAGCTTTTCTGTTATGGTTTTCCTGAGCCTGCATATATTGTCTTCATCTGTCTCAACTACTAGCAATCACTGAACTGCACCATTTAGAACCCAAGCCTGTGGCAGAGCCCTCCTTTGCTCTGGACCCTATTTGAAGGCTTGCAAGTCAACCAATAACTGGATTATAAAACTGTTGCCAAAGGTAATATTTGCTTCCTCCAAAATGCTAAAAGAGAGGCAAGCATCACGTTTCTTTCTTAGTGGTGGGAAGTGAGAGGTGTAATATCTTTTACACTACAATGGATGCCTTAAGTGTTTTTAACTAATGGACCCCTAAGAACTCCACTGCTGGAATAGATTCTTAAATCTTTTTCCCTATTGTTATGCCAAATATAAGACATGCATATTTCATACTAGGACAGCTAGAGAATATTTATACTTCATCCAGCCCATTTAGCATGATCTCATCAATTTGGTGGACCAATGTGACATTTTGTAGACTATAAAGAGGATCAAATTCTCTGAAGATGACATTAAAGCCCTAGGGCAAGACAATAAACATATACACTATCTCCTTTATGCAATCACATGCTGCTTTTTATTATTCTTATTGATATATATCAAAAAGAAAGAATTCATGAGGTCCATACAGTCCACAGACTGTGCCAAAGCGTAAGAAGACATGCTATATCTGGTCTAATAACTGCACTTGAGACTACTGCCTGGTTAGGTTTATAGCACTTGATTTCTCTAGATACAATAGGTTTCCCAATATGTTCTTCAATGCTATAGCAAGGAGGTTTGGGCATCTTCAACTCATTATTATACATGCTATCATCATGGTCAGTATTTCAGAAATATCTCTACAGGATACTGAACAAGTTTCAAGCATGCTTATCAAAACATTGACATTGGTTCTCAGATCATAGTGAGTCCCAGATCGATAAATTCTCCCCTGTCTGACATACATTCTCTGCCCTACCTCCCTCGTAATTCCAATACCCTTCAAACTCACTCTCATACCACATGCTCTCCTGGATCATGCTTCAGCCAGGAAAATGATTCCCTGAACCCATAGACTATTTCTTTCTCAGAAGCAGTTTATCCTTTCCTGTTGGATTGTGCTGATTCTTGGTGCAACCAGTAAGAGGCCATGGGGTACATACTGATAAGTAAGCACCATAGTTTAATACACTGTAGTTGCTTCACATGGAATCATTACATGGATCCCAGGTAAGGTGGCCTGTCCTCCAACAAATGAGGAAGAGACAAACAAATGTAGGGGTTCATGATACCAAGGTTCATCTATGTAGGATGTCTGCATGCTCCAAGATCTCATTCTTTCTCTATTACAGTGTTATTTTCCCATAAGATACCTGTCAATACTAAATACACAAGGCTTTGTAGATCCTAGGCCTGATGTTCAGATTTTAAAATCTGGGGAGCTAAAGGTCTGCTTTAAAGACACTGGAGATACTTTTGCTGTGTGCCATCATATGCCCTGGGATTTGCATATGATTCTGTATTCTATGTTGTTTTTGTAATGAGTCCAGTACACTAAAACACAGTTACTTTACTCCAAAATGTCCATAATCATCACTTCCCTAATACTATTGAGATACCACAGCTACTTCATCTCTAAACATCTTGCCTTTACCTTAATTACTGGTGAGCTCATTGCATTTCAGGGGTTGTTTTCTGTAGTTGTACAACACAACTCCAAATCTTACCGAGTGTCTGCTTTCTAGAACCATTTTGGAAACTTTTATCTCAACTTCCTTAGAAAATAAAGTCTGCTCTAAAAATGACATTCGAATACGTTTTCAGAAGCCGAGGGCAGTAAGAGTAAGGGGAAATATTATTGAGGCACAAAGGTGGAGAGCAATAAAAGATGATAGGTTGCCACCTGGATACTAGCTCACAGTGAGCCATGCAGAGGTTCAGCCACTCGGCAGGGTCCCCTGCACGGTCATGCAGGCCACCTCCATGCAGTCTGTTCTTCAGAACACATCATTGTGAGGCCAGAAGGAGAACTGATCTGATCCCTGCCTTCTATCTCTCACTCTGACAAAATTCTCCCAAAGACTTGCTTCTCAGCTGTATTTCCAGGCCTGTTTAGCAGGTGCTTGGGAAACTCTGCATGATGTTTTATGTCAGAGTCTGAGAGTGGTAACAGGAGTTATTGGGTCTAACTCCTGGCTTATTGTCCTTGGGCAATGGAACGAAGCAAGCTCCCAGCAAGGCCGTGTGGCCAGTGAGTGGCTTAGGTGAAGCAATGATGCTAATTACTGTGAGGCCAGGGAAGCCCAAACTACATGAGCGGGTGCAAGCCAGAAATAGTGAGTAGCATGAAAGCCTAGTATTGTCCTGGTTACTTTTCTCTCATTGCTGGGACAAAATACCTGATATCCAAAATGAAAGAAGCTGGGGCTGGTGAGATGGCTCAGTGGTCTAAAGCACCTACTTAGAACAAGCTTAGCAAAGCACAGGGACCACGGTTCAATCCCCCAGCACC
>NW_004524663.1:7842227-7847381 GCF_000260255.1 Octodon degus | reverse complement strand
CAGCAGCTCATAGTGGCAGAAAATAGCAAAGAGCAAAGGGAGGAGCGGTGGCTATGGCAGCTGGCTAGCCTGTCTCCCTTCCTTTTATTGTATGCAGATTACCAACCCCAGGGCAAAGGTAGAACTCACACCCATAATCCCAACATTGGGTCATGAATTAATCACAAACTCTGGAAGCCGCCCCATGACTGCATGAGGCCTTGGGGGGGACAACCAGACACAAACCCTAACATTACCTTTCCAAATTTCCACATCTGAATAATTCCTACTCAACCTTCTAGAATCAGCTCAGATGTCATCTATTCAGGGCAGTGCCCTGGCCCAGTGTTCTCACCTCTAGGATGGTGACAAGTCCCTACCTTTCTGCACACATCATGTGTTTACCTCAGCCATCACATAAATGATCCTGCCAGACACCGTCTCTCTAAGCATCTTCCTCCACAAGGTACCAAGTGCTTCCAAGAACAGGGACCAGCTCTTGCTGCTGTGTGCTCAGCACCCAGCTGGTGCCTGCTACATAACAGATACCCAAATGTGTTTGTTGAACTGAGCAAAAATGACACAAAGGACTGAGAATAAAACTTATAAGAATTCATTGTTCCAGAGCTAACTGAAGCATCATGAAGAGTTTTAAGCATTTTTCAGTGCCAGTGCCTCCTATCCTGCTGTTTATCAAATTGAAGTGACATATTCAGGTGATAAAAAGCTCTCCCCTTGGGCAGAATCTAAATATAAATTCTTTCTTTTTCTCTTTTTCTTTCTTATTTTTGTTGCCTCCAACTGCTTTGTTAGTCAAGTGAAGTTGGCACAAATCCTCAAGTTTTGGCTCACCCCTCCCCAAAATAGAATTCACCCGTCAAGTAATAAGATCTAGACTGAGAAAGTAACTCATTTCCCTCACTCATTACAGAGACATAAATCAGGTCATAAGCAGAAGTCGTTCGGCAATCTGAGTTCTCTGTAGGCTCGTCTATTCCGCTCTGCTGCGAGGGTGAATCCCAGGAGAACAAGTTTTCTTTCCTATGCCATGAGGACAGAAGAGGAAATTATACTTAGAGAGCTTCTCAAAGTCAGACTCACTGGACTGTGGTCAGAAAAAAACGTAGATCAAATTTATTGGAGATTGAACTCGGTCAAGGACAGGTCTGTGGCAATATTTGGCCAGTAGTAAAGCAGTGGTGACATCCTGCCACATTCCCGTGCAGATTCTACAGGAAGAACAGGAGCATTTCCTGGCACCTTACTATCCAAGGTGTGGTTCATGTGCCAGCAACGCGGATGTCAATTACCTGAGATTCTTACTAGGAATTTATAATGTTGGCTCCACCCCGTGCCTACCGAATCAGAGCTCATATTTCAGCAAAGGACGCTGTGTGTATCCAAATTTTATATGCAGTGAGCAGAACACTGATGATACTTTATGGAACAGTCTAAGAAGTATAAATATTTTGCCTGTCGCCGTTCCCACCTATCACTTAAGGAGAAGTAAATAGTCCTTGAACGATGATGCATAGTACTGCCTTTATTCACTGCTTAGAAGGCAATAGATGATTGAAGGTGAACAAAGTCAGGGTGTCTCTAAGGATCTTAGGGTCAGGTCCTCCTGTGGGCAGTCATAATTATAGGTGGTCTCAGCTAGACTGAAAATATACACAGCCTGGACTGACACAGAGATGCTGCCACACCATTTCCAGCGAGCCCCACCCTCCTGTGCCACAATCTACGACTGATGTCTTGTTTACAGCCTTCCTTCTGGGTAAGAATAGTGAGAGGCAGGGGTAGTGGAATTTGTAGGCTGGTTGAAACTCCCCAAGTCATTATTTTTCCTTCTGTAAAGCCACACAGGTTTTTCTGCCACCCTTTCCCTTCTCGTCTGTCATTTTCTTCTGTGCAGTATCTGTCTGATTTCCGTGATTACTTTAACTGTTGAATCTCTCTCTCCTGCATACACTTTAAATGGGTAATTTTGGATATCTTACAACTTGGTCTTATCTCATTCTTCATTTTACTCTTTCTTGATAAGCAGTTTCAGCTTACATCAGTCCATCTACTCTGAGATGAAGGCATTCCTCTAATGGCCTCTGCATCTCTCTCATTCTTATAATGTCATAGAATATTTAGTGTATTCTTGCATAAATCCACCAATACTAACATTCTACACGTGGCTGCCTATGAGCAACCCAACATGCTAGACTGAACACTGGTAAAGCATCTTCACCAGGCACCGCCACTCTGTCCTCTGCCACCATTCTCTCCATTTCCAGTGGTAACGGACTTTCAGCCTATAGCATATTCAAATCTCCTACATTAAAATCAGCTCTCCTCAATCCCTTTCCCCTGAACAAATCACACTGTCTCCTTTTTGGTGTCCTTAACTCTTCTGCCTGCATTTCTCTGCACTGCCACCTGAGGGAACTTTCTGGAAGAAGCTATTGGTGCTCTCCCCTGGTTGGAATCTCAGGGTTTTCTTCCACTAACCTCATATAGATGTAGACTCAGACATTACCTTTTGCAGCTGGGTCTGGCCACGCTTACCTATGGTGCTATTTTTGGATAATTTTAAAGTTGCCTGAATCATTTACTCAACAGCTCGGTGCTTTCTCTTGTTTCCTAAGTGTAATCAAGGCTTGTCTTTGCCTCCTGTGTCCTTTTTCCCAGTTAGTACCTGGCGAGGTCGTGTTTACCTATGAAGACACAGCTCAGGTTGCCTTCGTTGTGCTGGGAGCCTAAAGCCCTGCCTGAATTCCACTTTGTTCCAATGCATCTTGGCCACATCTTCTTCTCATTAATCTATGTGAATATGTGAACTTCCGCAATGCGAGCTTCTTGGATACTTGCAGTTTTACTCTATTTGTCTTTATGTCCTAGCTTCTAGGATAACGCCTGACATGCGAGTCTGCACAAATGTTCACTGAACATTTCATATGGGTTCCACTTTTTCAGTTTATTTCATACTGTGGTTTTAGACTCATAAGTCATTATCAGTTCAGCCAAGAAAGGGTCATTTATAGAAATATAAAGCCAGAAAGCATGCCATAGCTTCAAAGAAGTGTGCAGTTCTGGATAAGCTCCAATCTCCCAGAGGAAAATGGGTCATGGAGAATTACCAGGCTTCTTAGTTTTAAACGTCCTCTCATCTGCTTTTGATTTGCTCTGCTGACAAAGCAACTTTTCTAGGCTCCTTGGCAGCCACCGATTAGGCAGATGATGGGGCTGTCCTAAAAGAGGAACATGCCCCCCATTAACCAGGTACCCACCAGAAATTAGACCAGAGGCTGTGATGGTCAGTGGTTTGGCATCAGTGCTGTGAGGACCTGAATAGGAAAGGAAGTTAGAAAACTATGGGTGGATTTTTTTTTTCAACATAAAATTGCGCATTTGTTTTATGGGCAGAAGAACAAAGAGAGGCTCTGTTGGGGGCACCTCCTAAAAGCCATCCTGGTCATCCTGATCTCTGTGCTGCTGACTCAGCCAGCTGCAGACCTCATGTGTCTACTTCCTTGATTGTGCCAAGTGGGGCCACCAGGGCCCATGCTGGGAGCTGAAGGAACAGGGCATCTCGAGAGCTCCCAGTCTGACTTTAGCTCTGCTGGGGTGAGCAGGCTTCTCAGCCAACTCTGGAGCTCAGAATGGCCGTGTGGAAGAATAGGCCGGCAGGTTTCCTTCTCAGTAACCCTCAGAACACTGGATAGTGGCCTCAAGGTCGGGTTCATCTATAATAATCACTGCACGCTTGCCAGAACCCAAAACGAGTAGATACTTTGGAGTTTTCCAATGTTTTGGAGCATTTTCAGGTTCTGCTCAACTCCACGACCAAACATCACAGAGACTGTGCTCAGAAGAAACACTCTGTCCTCATACTTCCTGATGAGTTTGTACCATGAACGATGCTGAAGTGGCAATGGTCTAAAATTAGTTGGATGTGTTAGTGTGAGGGCAAATATACTATGATCTTTACTTATAGAAATAATTGCAGAGGTTTTTCTGGGACATGTTCAAAAATAATTTTTAGTTCTGAATCTTTCATAACTTTGAGATATACCCCCAAATTGTTTGCTACATTAAAACTTCAAATCCAATAAAACACTCATATAAAAAGTATTTTTATGTACTTTCATAAACCTCAAGAGGGGAATAAAAATGACAATCAATGAAACCAAGCTTCTACTGCAGGAAATATTTCTTACTGTAGGCTGAAGTTTTCTAAGTGGACCATAAACATGACAGAAGTAAACCGATGTGGGTAACTGTGTTAGATACTCTGCCTACCTGTGAGAGACCAGAAGAATCAAAGGCAAGCAGGCAACTGTCCCAAAATTATAGTTTGCGCTCAAGACAAAAATGGTATCCCTCAAAAAGAAAGGAACCTTTTCCAAATCTCCTCATGTTGAGAGAGAAAACTGCTAGGAGTTGGTTTGCAATTCTGATTCTTGTATTCATCCTACCTCTCAGGTGTCAAAATTCATCCACAGCTGGAAGAATGTACCCCAAAGTACACTCTATGACACTGTTTCTTGTTGGTTTCAATAAATTGAACTTTTAGGGGGCCTGCCCCTTAGCTCAGCTCTTTAAGTGGCTGCTTCAACAAAGCAGTCAGGCTCAGATTGCTGGGGTTCAATCCTCACAGCTCAAGCCAGCCAAACCTGCCCTGAAGGCATTCGGAGCAAAAATAAAAAAAATAAAATAAAATAAACTGAACTTTTAAATAATGTCAGTCTTTTATTTATTTATTTTGGTGAAACCAAGGATTGAACTCAGGCCCTTGCACTTGCCAGGCAAGCGCTTATTCTACTGAGCCATCTCCCCAGCCCCAACAATGTCAGTCTTAAGTAATGTTAATTTTCAGCTTTCTATGACTAATAAACTTTTTCATCATATATGGTGTTTTTGAGTAATACTGGACTTTATTTTATTAACTTACTGTTAATCAGTGATTTGGGAATAATATGTTTAATATTTGTACTGTTTAAAATTGACATTTTTACTTCTTTTAGAGTATATTTGATTTTAGAATTTTTTTTTATTTTTTCCAAAGTTTTATTGATAAACAGCAATCAGACAGTTTCAAATCAAATCGAAAGTACAGTTTCAACAAATAATACACTGCATATATTCTTCTTAGTGGTGAATTGCTGTACAAGATGCGGACTTGTG